>NC_052151.1:210900819-211149077 GCF_902713615.1 Scyliorhinus canicula
CAGAAGGAACATTTTGGCTGTTTCTCAGCGATATCTGTGAGCAACGATTGAATGATTAAATGCTTTACTCTGATGAAGAGTGACCCAGCCTCGAAATATTAGCTCGGTTCTCTCTTCACAGATGCTGCCAGACCCACTGATATTTTCCATCATTTCCTGTTTTTTTTCAGATTTCACATCCACAGTAATTTGCTTTTATATTGAACGATTTATGTTGCTGCATGTTAGCAAGAACGAATCGGGCGGGATAAATGATGGGGCAGTTTTCCATGAAGATGTGGTGCAGACACACTTTTACACCCTGAAACTTTGCAATTTGCATAATTTGCTCCTTTACTAGATGGGTTTACTTGCGTTCACGCTCTGCCACAACAAACATCAGATGACACCCTTTATTCTATCTCTAAAAATAAAATCTGTGTCTCTGTTGCTTCCCACTCATCTCTCACCAATCAAAATGTAATCTTCAATGTCTCGAAGTACCAGTGCAGGTCCCTGGATAACAACAGTTGTCACATCACAAGTCACTGGTAAAAAGCAAGTACAAGCTGAAGAATTTGAGAAAGGGAGCCAAAGGAAGGCTGCCGCTCTGCTTGTGAGGAAAATGAGCAGGAGAGGCTGAATTACCAATGAAGAAAATTCAAAAGGTACAATATGAGAGTTTGAAGTGAGCAGTGAGGACTGTTTAAGAATGGGCCCTGGTAGCTCAGTCGGTAGAGCATCAGACTTTTAATCTGAGGGCCCAGGGTTCAAGTCCCTGTCAGGGCTTTCAATTTGTCTCAAGGCGCTTGCTCCCCAATGAACAGTAGGAAAAAAGAATAGAAAATGCAGGATGATTTATGAAAAGTGGAAGAATCGTGACAATGTTGGGTTTGCCAAATTGCAACAGACATCAAGAAGTTTTGCTAGATTTTCGGTTAATGTAAAAACTCGCTCCGAGTCTTGTCCTGCATTATACCACTATAGTTTTCTGGTCATGTTTAATCACTTCAAAATTCATAAAATATTTCCTGTTTGTTTACTTCTTCCCTGCAGGACTGCTATAAATTAATAACTTTCAGGAATTACTGCAATTTTTACATTCAAAAGCCCATTGCAGATGAATATTTTAATTTGCACTCTCAAAGTCAGCATAAGAAATCAACAATACTGGTGTTTAATCAAAATAATTGAAATCTGTTCTAAACTTGCAAGCCCACAATCAAGGTTGGTGCTGTGGCTTAGATGGTTAAAGCGCCTGTCTAGTAAACAGGAGATCCTGAGTTCAAATCTCAGCAGTGCCTTTGGGTCAAAGCTTGGACCCTGTGAAGAAATGTTCCCAATTCAATGGTGAATGCAGAACACGTTGGCAGAATATCTGTGGCACCGAATGTCTAGTTTGCTTTACCTTGATTTTTGTCAAACTTTATTCAACCTTCCATAGCTCCCATATTTCATGCAAATTCCATTTTCCTCACCTACTCCATTGCATGTACTCCTCGCTTCAGCTCTGAGTAAAGATCACACGGATTTGAAACATTAACACTGTGTCTGGCTCCAAAGATATCCTCTAACTTTCTGAGCCTCAATCCTATCATTTTTAGACTCGCACGCAGAGTCGCAGCTTCCGCAGTATTTTCCTTTGGATGCATGATAGGATTTACCTGAGGAATTCCAGAAGGAACATTTTGGCTGTTTCTCAGCGATATCTGTGAGCAACGATTGAATGATTAAATGCTTTACTCTGATGAAGAGTGACCCAGCCTCGAAATATTAGCTCGGTTCTCTCTTCACAGATGCTGCCAGGCCCACTGATACTTTCCATCATTTCCTGTTTTTCTTTCAGATTTCACATCCACAGTAATTTGCTTTTATATTGAACGATTTATGTTGCTGCATGTTAGCAAGAACGAATCGGGCGGGATAAATGATGGGGCATTTTCCATGAAGATGTGGTGCAGACACACTTTTACACCCTGAAACTTTGCAATTTGCATAATTTGCTCCTTTACTAGATGGGTTTACTTGCGTTCACGCTCTGCCACAACAAACATCAGATGACACCCTTTATTCTTTCTCTAAAAATAAAATCTGTGTCTCTGTTGCTTCCCACTCATCTCTCACCAATCAAAATGTAATCTTCAATGTCTCGAAGTGCCAGTGCACGTCCCTGGGTAACAACAGTTGTCACATCACAAGTCACTGGTAAAAAGCAAGTACAAGCTGAAGAATTTGAGAAAGAGAGCCAAAGGAAGGCTGCCGCTCTGCTTGTGAGGAAAATGAGCAGGAGAGGCTGAATTACCAATGAAGAAAATTCAAAAGGTACAATATGAGAGTTTGAAGTGAGCAATGAGGACTATTTAAGAATGGGCCCTGGTAGCTCAGTCGGTAGAGCATCAGACTTTTAATCTGAGGGCCCAGGGTTCAAGTCCCTGTCAGGGCTTTCAGTTTGTCTCAAGGCGCTTGCTCCCCAATGAACAGTAGGAAAAAAGAATAGAAAATGCAGGATGATTTATGAAAAGTGGAAGAATCGTGACAATGTTGGGTTTGCCAAATTGCAACAGACATCAAGAAGTTTTGCTAGATTTTCGGTTAATGTAAAAACTCGCTCCTGGTCTTGTCCTGCATTATACCACTATAGTTTTCTGGTCATGTTTAATCACTTCAAAATTCATAAAATATTTCCTGTTTGTTTACTTCTTCCCTGCAGGACTGCAATAAATTAATAACTTTCAGGAATTACTGCAATTTTTACATTCAAAAGCCCATTGCAGATGAATATTTTAATTTGCACTCTCAAAATCAGCATAAGAAATCAACAATACTGGTGTTTAATCAAAATAATTGAAATCTGTTCTAAACTTGCAAGCCCACAATCAAGGTTGGTGCTGTGGCTTAGATGGTTAAAGCGCCTGTCTTGTAAACAGGAGATCCTGAGTTCAAATCTCAGCAGTGCCTTTGGGTCAAAGCTTGGAGCCTGTGAAGAAATGTTCCCAATTCAATGGTGAATGCAGAACACGTTGGCAGAATATCTGTGGCACTGAACTTCTAGTTTGCTTTACCTTGATTTTTGTCAAACTTTATTCAACCTTCCATAGCTCCCATATTTCATGCAAATTCCATTTTCCTCACCTACTCCATTGCATGTACTCCTCGCTTCAGCTCTGAGTAAAGATCACACGGATTTTAAACATTAACACTGTGTCTGGCTCCAAAGATATCCTCTCATTTTCTGAGCCTCAATCCTATCATTTTTAGACTCGCACGCAGAGTCGCAGCTTCCGCAGTATTTTCCTTTGGATGCATGATAGGATTTACCTGAGGAATTCTAGAAGGAACATTTTGGCTGTTTCTCAGCGATATCTGTGAGCAACGATTGAATGATTAAATGCTTTACTCTGATGAAGAGTGACCCAGCCTCGAAATATTAGCTCGGTTCTCTCTTCACAGATGCTGCCAGACCCACTGATATTTTCCATCATTTCCTGTTTTTTTTTCCAGATTTCACATCCACAGTAATTTGCTTTTATATTGAACGATTTATGTTGCTGCATGTTAGCAAGAACGAATCGGGCGGGATAAATGATGGGGCATTTTCCATGAAGATGTGGTGCAGACACACTTTTACACCCTGAAACTTTGCAATTTGCATAATTTGCTCCTTTACTAGATGGGTTTACTTGCGTTCACGCTCTGCCACAACAAACATCAGATGACACCCTTTATTCTTTCTCTAAAAATAAAATCTGTGTCTCTGTTGCTTCCCACTCATCTCTCACCAATCAAAATGTAATCTTCAATGTCTCGAAGTACCAGTGCACGTCCCTGGGTAACAACAGTTGTCACATCACAAGTCACTGGTAAAAAGCAAGTACAAGCTGAAGAATTTGAGAAAGGGAAGCCAAAGGAAGGCTGCCGCTCTGCTTGTGAGGAAAATGAGCAGGAGAGGCTGAATTACCAATGAAGAAAATTCAAAAGGTACAATATGAGAGTTTGAAGTGAGCAATGAGGAATGTTTAAGAATGGGCCCTGGTAGCTCAGTCGGTAGAGCATCAGACTTTTAATCTGAGGGCCCAGGGTTCAAGTCCCTGTCAGGGCTTTCAGTTTGTCTCAAGGCGCTTGCTCCCCAATGAACAGTAGGAAAAAAGAATAGAAAATGCAGGATGATTTATGAAAAGTGGAAGAATCGTGACAATGTTGGGTTTGCCAAATTGCAACAGCCATCAAGAAGTTTTGCTAGATTTTCGGTTAATGTAAAAACTCGCTCCTGGTCTTGTCCTGCATTATACCACTATAGTTTTCTGGTCATGTTTAATCACTTCAAAATTCGTAAAATATTTCCTGTTTGTTTACTTCTTCCCTGCAGGACTGCTATAAATTAATAACTTTCAGAAATTACTGCAATTTTTACATTCAAAAGCCCATTGCAGATGAATATTTTAATTTGCACTCTCAAAGTCAGCATAAGAAATCAACAATACTGGTGTTTAATCAAAATAATTGAAATCTGTTCTAAACTTGCAAGCCCACAATCAAGGTTGGTGCTGTGGCTTAGATGGTTAAAGCGCCTGTCTAGTAAACAGGAGATCCTGAGTTCAAATCTCAGCAGTGCCTTTGGGTCAAAGCTTGGACCCTGTGAAGAAATGTTCCCAATTCAATGGTGAATGCAGAACACGTTGGCAGAATATCTGTGGCACCGAACTTCTAGTTTGCTTTACCTTGATTTTTGTCAAACTTTATTCAACCTTCCATAGCTCCCATATTTCATGCAAATTCCATTTTCCTCACCTACTCCATTGCATGTACTCCTCGCTTCAGCTCTGAGTAAAGATCACACGGATTTTAAACATTAACACTGTGTCTGGCTCCAAAGATATCCTCTCATTTTCTGAGCCTCAATCCTATCATTTTTAGACTCGCACGCAGAGTCGCAGCTTCCGCAGTATTTTCCTTTGGATGCATGACAGGATTTACCTGAGGAATTCCAGAAGGAACATTTTGGCTGTTTCTCAGCGATATCTGTGAGCAACGATTGAATGATTAAATGCTTTACTCTGATGAAGAGTGACCCAGCCTCGAAATATTAGCTAGGTTCTCTCTTCACAGATGCTGCCAGACCCACTGATATTTTCCATCATTTCCTGTTTTTTTTTTCAGATTTCACATCCACAGTAATTTGCTTTTATATTGAACGATTTATGTTGCTGCATGTTAGCAAGAACCAATCGGGCGGGATAAATGATGGGGCGTTTTCCATGAAGATGTGGTGCAGACACACTTTTACACCCTGAAACTTTGCAATTTGCATAATTTACTCCTTTACTAGATGGGTTTACTTGCGTTCACGCTCTGCCACAACAAACATCAGATGACACCCTTTATTCTTTCTCTAAAAATAAAATATGTGTCTCTGTTGCTTCCCGCTCATCTCTCACCAATCAAAATGTAATCTTCAATGTCTCGAAGTACCAGTGCACGTCCCTGGGTAACAACAGTTGTCACATCACAAATCACTGGTAAAAAGCAAGTACAAGCTGAAGAATTTGAGAAAGGGAGCCAAAGGAAGGCTGCCCCCCTATTGTGAGGAAAATGAGCAGGAGAGGCTGAATTACCAATGAAGAAAATTCAAAAGGTACAATATGAAAGTTTGAAGTGAGCAATGAGGAATGTTTAAGAATGGGCCCTGGTAGCTCAGTCGGTAGAGCATCAGACTTTTAATCTGAGGGCCCAGGGTTCAAGTCCCTGTCAGGGCTTTCAGTTTGTCTCAAGGCGCTTGCTCCCCAATGAACAGTAGGAAAAAAGAATAGAAAATGCAGGATGATTTATGAAAAGTGGAAGAATCGTGACAATGGTGGGTTTGCCAAATTGCAACAGCCATCAAGAAGTTTTGCTAGATTTTCGGTTAATGTAAAAACTCGCTCCTGGTCTTGTCCTGCATTATGCCACTATAGTTTTCTGGTCATGTTTAATCACTTCAAAATTCGTAAAATATTTCCTGTTATAAATTTCCTGCTATAAATTAATAACTTCAGAAATTACTGCAATTTTTACACTTTCAAAAGCCCATTGCAGATGAATATTTTAATTTGCACTCTCAAAGTCAGCATAAGAAATCAACAATACTGGTGTTTAATCAAAATAATTGAAATCTGTTCTAAACTTGCAAGCCCACAATCAAGGTTGGTGCTGTGGCTTAGATGGTTAAAGCGCCTGTCTAGTAAACAGGAGATCCTGAGTATAAATCTCAGCAGTGCCTTTGGGCCAAAGCTTGGAGCCTGTGAAGAAATGTTCCCAATTCAATGGTGAATGCAGAACACGTTGGCAGAATATCTGTGGCACTGAGCTTCTAGTTTGCTTTACCTTGATTTTTGTCAAACTTTATTCAACCTTCCATAGCTCCCATATTTCATGCAACTTCCATTTTCCTCACCTACTCCATTGCATGTACTCCTCGCTTCAGCTCTGAGTAAAGATCACACGGATTTGAAACATTAACACTGTGTCTGGCTCCAAAGATATCCTCTCATTTTCTGAGCCTCAATCCTATCATTTTTAGACTCGCACGCAGAGTCGCAGCTTCCGCAGTATTTTCCTTGGATGCATGACAGGATTTACCTGAGGAATTCCAGAAGGAACATTTTGGCTGTTTCTCAGCGATATCTGTGAGCAACGATTGAATGATTAAATGCTTTACTCTGATGAAGAGTGACCCAGCCTCGAAATATTAGCTCAGGTTCTCTCTTCACAGATGCTGCCAGACCCACTGATACTTTCCATCATTTCCTGTTTTTTTTTTCAGATTTCACATCCACAGTAATTTGCTTTTATATTGAACGATTTATGTTGCTGCATGTTAGCAAGAACGAATCGGGCGGGATAAATGATGGGGCGTTTTCCATGAAGATGTGGTGCAGACACACTTTTACACCCTGAAACTTTGCAATTTGCATAATTTGCTCCTTTACTAGATGGGTTTACTTGCGTTCACGCTCTGCCACAACAAACATCAGATGACACCCTTTATTCTATCTCTAATAATAGAATCTGTGTCTCTGGTAACTTCCCACTCATCTCTTACCAAACTAAATGTAATCTTCAATGTCTCGAAGTACCAGTGCAGGTCCCTGGGTAACAACAGTTGTCACATCACAAGTCACTGGTAAAAAGCAAGTACAAGCTGAAGAATTTGAGAAAGGAGCCAAAGGAAGGCTGCCGCTCTGCTTGTGAGGAAAATGAGCAGGAGAGGCTGAATTACCAATGAAGAAAATTCAAAAGGTACAATATGAGAGTTTGAAGTGAGCAATGAGGAATGTTTTAAGAATGGGTCATGGTAGCTCAGTCGGTAGAGCATCAGACTTTTAATCTGAGGGCCCAGGGTTCAAGTCCCTGTCAGGGCTTTCATTTTGTCTCAAGGCGCTTGCTCCCCAATGAACAGTAGGAAAAAAGAATAGAAAATGCAGGATGATTTATGAAAAGTGGAAGGATCGTGACAATGTTGTGTTTGCCAAATTGCAACAGCCATCAAGAAGTTTTGCTAGATTTTCGGTTAATGTAAAAACTCGCTCCTGGTCTTGTCCTGCATTATGCCACTATAGTTTTCTGGTCATGTTTAATCACTTCAAAATTCGTAAAATATTTCCTGTTTGTTTACTTCTTCCCTGCAGGACTGCTATAATTAATAACTTTCAGAAATTACTGCAATTTTTACACTTTCAAAAGCCCATTGCAGATGAATATTTTAATTTGCACTCTCAAAGTCAGCATAAGAAATCAACAACACTGGTGTTTAATCAAAATAATTGAAATCTGTTCTAAACTTGCAAGCCCACAATCAAGGTTGGTGCTGTGGCTTAGATGGTTAATGCGCCTGTCTAGTAAACAGGAGATCCTGAGTTCAAATCTCAGCACCAGTGCCTTTGGGTCAAAGCTTGGAGCCTGTGAAGAAATGTTCCCAATTCAATGGTGAATGCAGAGCACGTTGGCAGAATATCTGTGGCACCGAACTTCTAGTTTGCTTTACCTTGATTTTTGTCAAACTTTATTCAACCTTCCATAGCTCCCATATTTCATGCAAATTCCATTTTCCTCACCTACTCCATTGCATGTACTCCTCGCTTCAGCTCTGAGTAAAGATCACACGGATTTTAAACATTAACACTGTGTCTGGCTCCAAAGATATCCTCTCATTTTCTGAGCCTCAATCCTATCATTTTTAGACTCGCACGCAGAGTCGCAGCTTCCGCAGTATTTTCCTTTGGATGCATGACAGGATTTACCTGAGGAATTCCGGAAGGAACATTTTGGCTGTTTCTCAGCGATATCTGTGAGCAACGATTGAATGATTAAATGCTTTACTCTGATGAAGAGTGACCCAGCCTCGAAATATTAGCTAGGTTCTCTCTTCACAGATGCTGCCAGACCCACTGATATTTTCCATCATTTCCTGTTTTTTTTTTCAGATTTCACATCCACAGTAATTTGCTTTTATATTGAACGATTTATGTTGCTGCATGTTAGCAAGAACGAATCGGGCGGGATAAATGATGGGGCGTTTTCCATGAAGATGTGGTGCAGACACACTTTTACACCCTGAAACTTTGCAATTTGCATAATTTACTCCTTTACTAGATGGGTTTACTTGCGTTCACGCTCTGCCACAACAAACATCAGATGACACCCTTTATTCTTTCTCTAAAAATAAAATATGTGTCTCTGTTGCTTCCCGCTCATCTCTCACCAATCAAAATGTAATCTTCAATGTCTCGAAGTACCAGTGCACGTCCCTGGGTAACAACAGTTGTCACATCACAAATCACTGGTAAAAAGCAAGTACAAGCTGAAGAATTTGAGAAAGGGAGCCAAAGGAAGGCTGCCCCCCTATTGTGAGGAAAATGAGCAGGAGAGGCTGAATTACCAATGAAGAAAATTCAAAAGGTACAATATGAAAGTTTGAAGTGAGCAATGAGGAATGATTAAGAATGGGCCCTGGTAGCTCAGTCGGTAGAGCATCAGACTTTTAATCTGAGGGCCCAGGGTTCAAGTCCCTGTCAGGGCTTTCAGTTTGTCTCAAGGCGCTTGCTCCCCAATGAACAGTCGGAAAAAAGAATAGAAAATGCAGGATGATTTATGAAAAGTGGAAGAATCGTGACAATGGTGGGTTTGCCAAATTGCAACAGCCATCAAGAAGTTTTGCTAGATTTTCGGTTAATGTAAAAACTCGCTCCTGGTCTTGTCCTGCATTATGCCACTATAATTTTCTGGTCATGTTTAATCACTTCAAAATTTGTAAAATATTTCCTGTTATAAATTTCGTGCTATAAATTAATAACTTCCAGAAATTACTGCAATTGTTACACTTTCAAAAGCCCATTGCAGATGAATATTTTAATTTGCACTCTCAAAGTCAGCATAAGAAATCAACAATACTGGTGTTTAATCAAAATAATTGAAATCTGTTCTAAACTTGCAAACCCACAATCAAGGTTGGTGCTGTGGCTTAGATGGTTAAAGCGCCTGTCTAGTAAACAGGAGATCCTGAGTTCTAAATCTCAGCAGTGCCTTTGGGCCAAAGCTTGGAGCCTGTGAAGAAATGTTCCCAATTCAATGGTGAATGCAGAACACATTGGCAGAATATCTGTGGCACTGAGCTTCTAGTTTGCTTTACCTTGATTTTTGTCAAACTTTATTCAACCTTCCATAGCTCCCATATTTCATGCAACTTCCATTTTCCTCACCTAATCCATTGCATGTACTCCTCGCTTCAGCTCTGAGTAAAGAACACATGGATTTGAAACATTAACACTGTGTCTGGCTCCAAAGATATCCTCTCATTTTCTGACCCTCAATCCTATCATTTTTAGCTTCTCACGCAGAGTCGCAGCTTCCGCAGTATTTTCCATTGGATACATGACAGGATTTACCTGAGGAATTCCAGAAGGAACATTTTGGCTGTTTCTCAGCGATATCTGTGAGCAACGATTGAATGATTAAATGCTTTACTCTGATGAAGAGTGACCCAGCCTCGAAATATTAGCTCAGTTCTCTCTTCACAGATGCTGCCAGACCCACTGATATTTTCCATCATTTCTTGTTTTTTTTTTTCAGATTTCGCATCCACAGTAATTTGCTTTTATATTGAACGATTTATGTTGCTGTATGTTAGCAAGAACGAATCGGGCGGGATAAATGATGGGGCGTTTTCCATGAAGATGTGGTGCAGACACACTTTTACACGCTGAAACTTTGCAATTTGCATAATTTGCTCCTTTACTAGATGGGTTTACTTGCGTTCACGCTCTGCCACAACAAACATCAGATGACACCCTTTATTCTATCTCTATAAATAGAATCTGTTTCTCTGTAGCTTCCCACTCCTCTCTTATCAAACAAAATGTAATCTTCAATGTCTCGAAGTACCAGTGCAGGTCCCTGGGTAACAACAGTTGTCACATCACAAGTCACTGGTAAAAAGCAAGTACAAGCTGAAGAATTTGAGAAAGGAAGCCAAAGGAAGGCTGCCGCTCTGCTTCTGAGGGAAATGAGCAGGAGAGGCTGAATTACCAAATAAGAAAATTCAAAAGGTAACATATGAGAGTTTGAAGTGAGCAATGAGGTTTTTTTCGGACTGTGCCCTGGTAGCTCAGTCGGTAGAGCATCAGACTTTTAATCTGAAGGCCCAGGGTTCAAGTTCCTGTCATGGCTTTCTTTTTGTCTCAAGGCGCTTGCTCCCCAATGAACAGTAGGAAAAAAGAATAATAAATGCAGGATGATTTATGAAAAGTGGAAGGATCGTGACAATGTTGTGTTTGCCAAATTGCAACAGCCATCAAGAAGTTTTGCTAGATTTTCGGTTCATGTAAAAACTCGCTCCTGGTCTTGTCCTGCATTATGCCACTATAGTTTTCTGGTCATGTTTAATCACTTCAAAATTTGTAAAATATTTCCTGTTTGTTTACTTCTTCCCTGCAGGACTGCTATAAATTAATAACTTTCAGAAATTACTGCAATTTTTACAGTTTCAAAAGCCCATTGCAGATGAATATTTTAATTTGCACTCTCAAAGTCAGCAGAAGAAATCAACAATACTGGTGTTTAATTAAAATAATTGAAATCTGTTGTAAACTTGCAGATCCGCAATCAAGGTTGGTGCTGTAGCTTAGATGGTTAAAGCGCCTGTCTTAGTAAACAGGAGATCCTGAGTTCAAATCTCAGCAGTGCCTTTGGGTCAAAGCTAGGAGCCTGTGAAGAAATGTTCCCAATTCAATGGCGAATGCGGAGCACGTTGGCAAAATATCTGTGGCACTTTGCTTCACCTTGATTTTTGTCAAATTTTATTCAACCTTCCATAGCTCCCATATTTCATGCAACTTCCATTTTCCTCACCTACTCCATTGCATGTACTCCTCGCTTCAGCTCTGAGTAAAGATCACACGGATTTGAAACATTAACACTGTGTCTGGCTCCAAAGATATCTCTCATTTTCTGAGCCTCAATCCTATCATTTTTAGCTTCTCACGCAGAGTCGCAGCTTCCGCAGTATTTTCCTTTGAATGCATGACAGGATTTACCTGAAGAATTCCAGAAGGAACATTTTGACTGTTTCTCAGCGATATCTGAGAGCAACGATTGAATGATTAAATGCTTTACTCTGATGAAGAGTGACCCAGCCTCGAAAAATTAGCTCAGTTCTCTCTTAACAGATGCTGCCAGCCCCACTGATATTTTCCATCATTTCCTGTTTTTGTTTTCCAGATTTCGCATCCACAGTAATTTGCTTTTATATTGAACGATTTATGTTGCTGTACGTTAGCAAGAACGAATCGGGCGGGATAAATGATGGGGCGTTTTCCATGAAGATGTGGTGCAGACACACTTTTACACCCTGAAACTTTGCAATTTGCATAATTTGCTCCTTTACTAGATGGGTTAACATGCGTTCACGCTCTGCCACAACAAACATCAGATGACACCCTTTATTCTATCGCTAAAAATAGAATCTGTGTCTCTGTTGCTTCCCACTCATCACTTACGAAACTAAATGTTATCTTCAATGTCTCGAAGTACCAGTGCAGGTCCCTGGGTAACAACAGTTGTCACATCACAAGTCACTGGTAAAAAGCAAGTACAAGCTGAAGAATTTGTGAAGCAAAGCCAAAGGAAGGCTGCTGCTCTGCTTGTGAGGAAAATGAGCAGGAGAGGCTGAATTACCAAATAAGAAAATTCAAAAGGTAAAATATGAGAGTTTGAAGTGAGCAATGAGGAATTTTTAAGAATGGGCCCTCTTAGCTCAGTCGGTAGAGCATCAGACTTTTAATCTGAGGGCCCAGGGTTCAAATCCCTGTCAGGGTTTTCATTTTGTCTCAAGGCGCTTGCTCCCCAATGAACAGTAGGAAAAAAGAATAAAAAATGCAGGATGATTTATGAACAGTGGAAGAATTGTGACAACATTGTGTTTGCCCAATTGTAGCAGCCATCAAGAAGTTTTGCTCCATTTTCATGTTTAATCACTTCAAAATTGTAAAATATTTCCTGTTTGTTTACTTCTTCCCTGCAGGAGTGCTATAAATTAATAACTTTCAGAAATTACTGCAATTTTTACAGTTTCAAAAGCCCATTGCAGATGAATATTTTAATTTGCACTCTCAATGTCAGCAGAAGAAATCAACAATACTGGTGTTTAATCAAAATAATTGAAATCTTTTCTAAACTTGCAAACCTGCTTTCTGCATTGGTGCTGTGGCTTAGATTGTTAAAGTGCCTGTCGAGTAAACAGGAGATCCTGAGTTCAAAATTAGGAGCCTGTGAAGAAATGCTCCCAATTCAATTCAATGGATTTAAGGGGTGCTGGAATTGCGCCGCCCCGGTTGGCGTGCTCCCCGCGGCGATTTTCCGGCCTGTGATGGGCCGAAGTCCAGTCGCTGACAGGCCTCTCCCGCTGGCAGGAATCAAAACACCTCTGGTGCTGGCGGGTTTGGCGGCGCGGGGGGGCGTGGGGCTGCTTAACCCCAGGGGGTTCCCCCGCGGTGGCCTGGCCCGCGATTGGGGCCCACTGATCGCCCAAAGAGCCTGTGCCGTGGGGGCACTCTTTTTCTTCTGCCCCGCCGTGGCATTCACCGTGGTGGGGGCAGAAGAGACCCGCTCACTTGCGCATGCGCCGGTATTACATCAGCAGTCTCTGACGCACCGGCGCATGCGCAGATTTCTGCCAGCCGGCGAAGGCCTTTCGGCCCCTGCTGGCGGGGCACCAAAGGCCATTCGTGCCGTTCGGCGGAGCGTCAACCACTCCGGTGCGGGCCTAGCCCCTCAATGTGTGGGCTTGGCCCCTAAAGGTACGGAGAATCCACACGTATGGGGGGGCCCGACGCCGGAGTGGTTGATGCCACTCCTATACGCCGGGACCCCCCCCCCCCCCCCCGCCGTGTAGGGGAGAATCCAGGCCCTGTTAGGAAAGTCCAGTGAAGACTGGTGAAGTTGGTAGTAGAGGTAATCGAGAAACTATCTTGTCCAGGAATTCAGTTTATCTTGGGTTATGATATACCAGCCTTCCCATACCAGCCTCCCCGAACAGGCGCTGGAATGTGGCGACTAGGTGTGAATCTATAGGGGCTGGTTTAGCTCACTGGGCTAAATTGCTCGCTTTTAAAGCAGACCAAGCATGCCAGCAGGACGGTTCGATTCCCGTATGAGCCTCCCCGGACAGGCGCCGGAATGTGGTGACTAGGTGCTTTTCACAGTAACTTCATTGAAGCCTACTCGTGACAATAAGCAATTTTCATTTTTCATTTTCATATTGCTGGATCGCAGGTGGAAGTGATGCCTACTGTGGTATATAAGCCAGTGGAAAATCAAACAACTGAAGTGTTGAAGAACGAGTATCCTGGGATTTTTCCGGATTGTATAGTAACAAGGTTGCAAAGTCACAGTTTAGGACAAGAGGAGAAATCAGAGGATGAAGGTAAAGTTGAAGTGCCATTATCAGAATCGATTTTTGATCAGATGTTCAAATAAGAGCAAGAACAAGTGCAGGATGGGGCGGATGTTTTTTGTTCAGAAAAATTGGCCGAGTAACAACAGAAAGTTTTAGAAATAAAACGGATGTATTCGAATCGTATACGGAAGAGGAATCTGCGTGCATACCGGAATGTTATTAACGTAAAAATAATGTCTTAATGATAAAATAGAAATCTTCAGATATGCAGGTGGATGAAATGCGGGCCGAAGTTCTTCAAGTGCTATTGCCGGTAGGGTAGAGAAAGGAGATGTTGCGAGTAGCACTTGAGGTACCAGTGGGACGTCATTTGGGAGTAAGGAAAACTCAAGCTGAAATCCAAAAACATTTTTATTGGCCTGGACTACATACAGATGTAGTTAAATATTGTCGATCAAGTCACACATGTCAACTGATAGGGAAACCTCAAGCAGTGATAAAACCAGCGCCCCTAATACCCATTCCAGCATTTGAGGAACTTTTTACAAGGGTCTTAATTGATTGCATAGGACCGCTTCCTAATACAAAAAGTGGGAATCAATATCTTTTGACTATAATGGGTGTGTCTACTAGGTTTCCAGATGCCATTCCAGTACATAATAGCACAGCGAAATGGATTGCAGAGGAGTTACTTCATTTCTTTCATAGATATGGACTACCCACAGAAATACAATCGGATCAAGGATCGGATTTTACTTCAAAGTTATTCAAAGAAGTTATGGATAGCTTAGGAATAAATCAACTTAAATCAACTGTGTACCGTCCAGAATCACAGTGCGCATTAGAAAGGTGGCATCAGACACGAAGACAATGTTGAGGGCTTATTGTCAAGATTATCCAGAGGATTGGGATCAAGGAATTCCATTCATACTGTTTGCCATGAGGGATGCACCGAATGAGTCAACCAATTTCAGTCCTTTTGAACTAATTTTTGGTCATGAGGTAAGTGGACCACTTAAATTGATTCAGGGAAAATTGGTGAGTGAGACAACTGAACTTACATTATTGGATTACGTGTCAAATTTTAGGGCACGATTAAGTTGAACAGGTGAATTGGTGAGACAGCATTTTAAAAAATGCACAACATGTGATGAAACGGGTAGTGGACAAGAAATCCAAAGTTCGTAGTTTTTCCAGTGGAGGTCAAGTTTTAATATTGTTACCAGTGGTAGGTGAACCTTTAAAAGCAAGGTTTTGTGGATCTCATCAAATGGAAAGGAAATTAAATGAGGTGAACCATGTGGTAAAAACGGCAGATAGAAGGACAAATTACCGAGTGTGTCATGTAAATATGTTTAAAAGGTACTTTGAAAGGGAAGGAGAGCTAAAGCGTGAGATTTTAATGATTCTAACAAACTGACGAACCAAATCCAGATGTCTTTGATTTTGACATACCTCAAATTAAATTGGGAAACGAGGATGTTCTTAAAAATTGGGATAAATTGTTGATACTTTCATGGGATCAGCTCCACCTTGTACCAAACAATACCCCATTAGCAAAACGTCAATTCAAGGTATTCTACCTATAATAAAACAACTTGAAGAAAGGGATATTTTAGTGCGTATTCACAGTTCATCAAACAGCCCTGTATGGCCTGTGAAAAAGGCTAATGGTACATGGCGCCTTACTATTGACTACAGAAAGGCAAATCAATTCATTGTCAGAAAAGCTCCTTTAGTGGCAGATGCGTCTACAATTTTTAACTCTTTAACTCCTGACCTTCAATGGTTTTCAGTCATTGATATGGCAAATGGCTTCTGGTCAGTACCATTAGCTAAACAAGTACAACCATGGTTTGCTTTTACAGTCAATCAACAACAGTACACATGGACTAGACTGCCGCAAGGTTTTCACAATAGCCCAACTGTTTACCATATGGCTCTGCAGAATCACATCAGGCAACTGCCTGATCTGCCTTCAACCATTATTCAGTATGTAGATGATGTTCTGTTAGCCTCCATCAATAAAGATGACCATGAAAAGGACTTACGGGTGGTCTTGAACCACCTCAGTGCAAATGGTCACAAAGCTAGCTTTGCAAAAGCACAAATTACCCAGGAAGAAGTTGTTTACTTGGGACAGAAAATTTCCAAAGGCAAAAGGGAACTTACTCAGGACAGAACAGCTGCCATCAAAGCAGCTAAAGAACCCTCAACTGTACAGGAAGTCAGATCTTTCTTGGGACTCTGTAATTTTAACAGAAATTGGATTGATTCTTATACTCAGTTATGCCAGCCATTGAATGATCTTCTAAAAGGAAACAGAAAATCAAAAGATCAAGTTAAACTCAATTCTGAACAAAAACAATCATTTCTGAATTTGAAAAAGGTCCTGTGTTCAGCGCCAGCCTTAGGTATTCCAAACAACGGAAAACCTTTTACCATGTTTGTTCATGAAAGAGATGGTTACATGACTGCAGTACTAGCTCAAGAACATGGTGATCAGTTAAGACCAGTTGGGTACTATTCCCTTAAACTTGACAATGTGGCACTAGCATTTGGCAGTTGCTTACGAGCCATGGAAGCCACATGTCGAGCAGTAATGATTACATCTGGACTTGTTCTAGACCAAAAGTTAATCATTAAATGTCCACATTCAGTCCATTCTCTACTATCCATGAACAGAGTGTCACAAGTTGCATCAGCTAGATGGACTAGATGGACAGCAGTTTTGGAAGCTCCCAACCTATATTTTCACAAAGCCAGTCCTGTAAACCCATCGTCCTTGCTCCCGCTTCCCGAGGAACAAGGGGAGGGAGAGAGAGAAGTGCATGACTGTGTGAAAATAATAGAGGAAATGGAAGAAGTATGCTTAGTAGAAGAAGAGCCACTACACAACCCAGATTTAATCCTATTCACAGATGGTTCCTCTTTTATTGACAAGGGTATCAGGAAAGCTGGGTGGGCAGTCACAAGCCCATACGAAGTATTAGCTGAAGGAAGTTTGCCCCCAGCTACATCAGCACAGCAGGCCGAATTAAAGGCACTTACAGAAGCATGTCATGTGGCAACAGATAAAACTGCTAACATCTATACTGACTCCAGATATGGTTTTGGAGTAGCACATGATGTTGGCCAACTGTGGAGAAAAAGAGGATTTCTCACAACAGCAGGTACACCTATCCGAAATGGAAAGGAAGTACGAGATCTTCTAGAAGCTATGACCTTGCCCAAAGAAGTATCAGTTCTAAAATGTAAAGCCCATACTCATGAGGACACTATGGAAGCAAGAGGAAATGCTCTTGCAGACCAAGCAGCAAGGGAAGCTGCCTCCCTTTGTGTCTCTCATTGGCATCAGGAATCAAGTCACATTTACAAATTGGGAGTAACCACCTTATTACATGATTTACGTGAAATGCAGAATGATTGTACAAAGGAAGAAAAATGGAAATGGTTAGAATCAGGTATTCAACCGTATGATGATGAAATTTGGAGAGAAGTTCAAACTTGTAAACCAGCCGCACCGCAATCACTAATGCCCTTCTTAGCTCAACAAATTCATTCATGGGGACACATATCACCTCAACAAATGATGGATCGATTCCATAGAAGTTGGTGTGGTAAAGGATTCAAAAAACATGCACAATTGATAGTAAACCGATGTGTAACCTGTCAAAAGAATAACTTGGGTCCTATAACATCAATGCCTCAATTAAGAGCTCCTGCTCCTGCAGGTCCATTCCAGGACTTACAAGTAGATTACATCACTCTTCCTAAATGTCAACAGTACAATGACGTCCTTGTAATAGTGGATAAATTCTCCAGATGGGTGGAAGCTGCTCCAGCTAGAAGAGGGACAGCTGCCCATACAGCCAAAGTGCTATGCCAAGACTTTATTCCCAGATGGGGAGTACCAGCTAGCATTGACTCAGACAATGGAACCCACTTTACAGGAGCTGTTTGTAGGGAAGTCTGTAAACTACTAAACATTAACTGGAATTTACACTGTCCTTATCATCCACAATCATCAGGACAAGTGGAACGTATGAATCGAACTTTGAAAGAAAGACTGTCTAAATACAGCCAGGAAGGCATGAATTGGGTCCAAGCTTTGCCAATAGTATTATGCAGCATTAGAGCAACACCAAATAGAACAACAGGCCTGAGCCCTTTTGAAATCATCACAGGCAGACCAATGTCTCTGCCAGGAACTATTGACTTGAGGAAAGCAGACTGTCATTTAATGAGTGATGCTTTGCTGTCTTACTGTCAAAATCTAACAAATGCTGTTAGCTCTGCTTCTCAACAGGTGTTAGCTGCGTGGGGTGATCCTCCGGAGGGTGGACACGACCTGGTGCCCGGTGAAGAAGTGTACGTCAAAAAGCTGCAAAAGGAACCTTTGGGATCAAAGTGGGAAGGTCCTTTCGTAATCCTTCTTACCACCCAATCCGCTGTTAAGTTAAAAGGAAAGAAAAGTTGGATTCACGCATCGCACGTGAAGCGCGCGTACAAGTAAAATGTTTGCCGCAATTTTAATTTTCAGTTATTTGATTGACTTCGTGAATGTTGTATCAGAAATGAATAAGAACACATTCCTTTACACATCTAAGATATATTCTGAAAACTTTAACATTTCTAATTGTTGGGTATGCATTGCAACCCCTACTAACTCAGGGGAGGGTATTCCCTTTCTAACTATTCCCTTTAATGCTTCAGAAACAGCAGAATGGTACATCTATCAAAGCGTCCCTCGCTCTGTGGTGACCCGTTCTGGAGCATATACATGTGAAAATGGGAGGTACCAGGTTGACATCCAAAAATCTATTAACTTATGGAAATCTGCAGGCTATCCACTAAACACCTTTTCAGGATGGCACCAACTTCAATTTAACCCTGACAAAAAACCTCAACATCTTAACCTCCCAACTAATATTAAACAAAAAGGATCAATTTGCCTCATCAGTAAGGACCCTAAAGGGATACCAATGGGTAATAGTAATTGTACTAACTATGTAGATGTTAACACAGCTTTTAAATGTACTAACGACCGCTTAGAAAGAGTTATGCGGTCCTCAAGGATAACAGGCATACCTAACCTTAGAAATAATAAAACATTCGAAGACCAATGGCTCTTAGAATATATTTACTCATATTCTGCTTATAATGGAACTTATTTTATTTGTGATGATAAAGCATATCCCTGGCTCCCAAGATCCTGGTCAGGATCTTGCTATTTAGGATACATGGTACCTGCCATTCGTCATGTGACTAATCTCCTGCATATTTCAGAAATGACTGTTCAAAGAAAAAAACGTTCTATCACCTTTAGAGATGCAATTTTTGCTAGATTCATTCCTTTCTATTGGGAAGTAAGGATGGAGAATGAGTTAAATAAAATAACAACCATCATACAAAATGTGGCAGAATACACTGCCACGGCCTTAGACAAAATCTCTGACGAAATGCGAACAATTCGAACCGTGGTATTGCAAAATCGAATGGCACTTGACTATGTGCTAGCCAAAACCGGTGGCACGTGCGCCCTGATTGGTGCAGAATGTTGCACTTTCATTCCTGATAACTCTGAAGAAGTTAAAGATTTGGTATTACATATCCAAAAAGAAATCAAAAAACTTGATCCATCCCAAGTTGTCTCTCTCTGGGATAGAATTTGCGGGTGGTTTGGATACACAGGAATGTCCATAATGAGAATAATCCTATTCTCCTGTGCAGCTGGATTCATCATTTATATGACATACCAGTGTGCTACGTGCACCAAAGAACTATTCGCTAAACGCAGGGGGCCAACTGTCAGAATGATTCACACTAACCCTACTGCACCCCCAATTGATGAATTTGAGGTGAAATACTTTTGTTAAAATGTTAACCGTAATATCAATCAATTATTTGTATAATCTATTAATACTGAATCTGTAGCATCAAATTTGACTAATTCATTAATTGTTATTTTGTAATAATGATTCTTTAAGAATTTTAATGATTATTGTTGAAATACTTGTTGCAATACTAATTTTCCATTCTATTGTTTAAATCTGCAATGACAATATGAATGAATTATTCTTTGCGCTTTTACCTATCCTATCGCTTTAATGATATCTTTTATCTTATTCTGATATATCTCACTTGATCTTTCGATTTATCAAAGGGGCGACTGTAGAAGTCAGGTATTTTAAATACACTTAATATAGGTAAGAAGACTGTTTAAGACAGAAATATTAAATCCCAGTTTTAAAATGAAAGAAATATACAACTTCCAAACTCAGACATGTGTTTGGGAAAAACAGAACCACTGATAAAAACATCACATTTTTCCAAGGGCAAGGGCGGAATCCATAGCAACGAGGGATAAGGATGAAGGATTGTACGGTTCTCACGCCGCTCGAGATTAGGTTGAATCATATCCCATAAATTATACAAGCTAAAAAAAATATCTTGAACTATATTGCCTTGTTTTTAATAAATGGACAGTTAAAACATCGACTCAAATATAATATATATGTATATATTTGATTCCAACATTCTCAGTGAAACAATCTTATAAAAGACAGTTTGAGTTGTATGTTCTGAATTATGCCTAGCCTAGCATGATGAGATAACATGAGGTCTCCATGGTGGCAATAGGTAGGTCAGCATTAGACCAGTTTTTGCTGGTTTTGATAAAGCACAATATCCCATGAGAAACATACCAATAAGCAACAATTAGAAGTGGCGTTACATTGTCATGATGGACGGCTTTTTATCAAATCAAATGTGTTTTGAATATAGCTTAAACCAATTAGGATTATATTGGGGTGTGATCGGATCGCTTAAGACAGATATCAAAGAGTATATCCATGGATAATTTGGCCACCATTTTAAGACTAGAGACAGAAGACTAGAGGCAAGAAGACAGACAAGTCAGAAAGGCAAGAAGACAGACAAGTCAGAGAGACAAAGAGAACAAGACAGAAAGAGAGAGAGAGAGAGAGAGAATTAGAAAAGAGTTCTGTATTCCTATTTCATTTTCATACTTTGACTTCAGCCTCTGACTTTTAAAGTTGTGTTCAGGCTATTGTCTCAGAAGATAATTCCTGTGATTCTTTGAAGAAAATCAAATTGTCTACAAACTACCTTTTAAATCATTTTCAAGTTGTAACCAATGAACTTCAATAAAACAATTCTTATTTGCACCTGACAAGTTTTTAACTTGAATTTCTACTGAGTTTCAGCAATGTCTCACCAACAACCGGCAACCGTAAATTAAACAAAACTGGATTCAAATCCTAAGATACCTCAGGTACCTTCCAGATGAAAAACGGGCTGACCTGAAAGCGTTATTGATGTCACATGAACAAGTTTGCGGAAATACGTTGGAAGCACTAAAATGGCTATCCATGATGTAGATGTGGGAAATGCTGTTCCAATTAAACAACATCCATATGGACTTAACCATTTCAAACTGGGACAGGTTAACAAGGAAATTGAGAGTATGCTTACAATTGGCATAATTGAAGTGGGTTGTAGCCAATGGAGCTCACCCATAGTGATGGTACCTAAACTAGATGGTAACCAACGGTTGTGTGTGGACTATATAAAAGTTAATGCAGTTTCAAGAACGGACTCTTATCCAATCCCACGTTTTGAGGATTGCATTGAGAAAGTGGGACAATCAGCTTATATTTCCAAACTGGATTTGCTTAAAGGTTACTGGCAGGTGCCTTTATCCGAAAGGGCCAAGGGGATTGCAGCTTTTGTGACTCCAGATGATATATACCAATTCAAAGTTATGCCATTTTGCTTGAAAAATGCCCAGCCACATTTCAACGGTTAAATAACAGAGTTGTTTCAGTATTACCCAATTGTGTGGTGTAAAGCGACGATCTGGTAATTTTCAGCCAGACATGGAAAGAACATTTAAAATATCTGATGGAGCTATTTGATCGACTTCAGGAGGCGGGTTTGGAGATAAACCTCGCCGAAAGTCAATTTGGAAAAGCCCAAGTCACTTTCTTGGGCCATACAATCGGCCGGGTCGAATGGACCCACTGGATGTGAAAACAAAAGTTATTGGGGAGTTCTCAATACCATCGACACAAAGGGAAATAATGCGATTTCTTGGCATGAGTGGATTCTATTGGAAATTTGTGCCAAATTTTAGCAGTGTGGTTGCTCCACTGACCGACTTGCTAAAGAAGGGTAGCATATTTAAGTGGACAGCGGAGTGTCAACAGGCATTTGATTGCCTGAAGGCTCTATTAACCACTACTCCTGTGTTAGCCATCCCAAATTATACCAACCCATTCAAAGTGGCTGTTGATGCGAGTGATGTGGGCGGACGTGCAGTTGTATTGGTTATTTTTCAAATAAATTGAATTCTGACCAGAAAAAGTTTTCAACGATTGAGAAGGAGACTTTGAGTTTGGTGCTGGCTTTGCAACATTTTCACATTTATGTGACCAGCAATCCGTCTGACACAACTATATACACTGATCAAAATCCATTGATGTTTTTGGAGAGTTTTCGGAAAACAATGCAAGACTGTTTCGATGGAGTTTATTGTAACAGTCATTTCATTCAAAAATAATATGTAGCAGAACGAGAAAACGTGATAGCCAATGCTTTGCCACGAATGTTATGACAAGAAGCAGGTTCGGTGCAGGAAGAAGAACTAAAATGGACAAGGTTATTATTAAATGTTTGCGTGTTTTATTTTTTGAAAAAAAACGTATATTCATTGTCAATGTTACTTAAAGGATAGTGAAAAGGTGAAAAAAGAAACCATCTTGAAGTTGATGGTTTATTTTCTTTCTAGGGGGAGGTGTCATGTGAGAGAACCTTTAAGGTCTGGGTGCTTATGAAATTGCTGTAGTGGATGTACCTTTAAGAAATGGGTGTTTATCGAATAGCTGCAGTGATGTCATAGAATGTGTGGAGCTCGGCTGTCTGTCTGCTTGTCCTTTCGCTTTGGACTGTCTGCTACAGGGTGTGTTTAATTTGGTTTCGAGAGCTGGATAGCTACAGGAAAAGCAAGCAGCTGCGCAAGACTCTCTCTGGAATCTAAAGACTTTCTCCAGATCATATGTGTGATTTTATATCTAGCATCGATTATTGTCACAAGTAGGCTTCAAATGAAGTTACTATGAAAAGCCCCTAGTTGCCACAGTCCGGCGTCTGCTCAGAGAGGCCGGTATGGTAATTCAATGTGATAACTGCTGTCAGTAGAGAATTCCACCCTGATCTCTGTGTTAAAAAGGTATTTTGTCTTCTGGATGTTGCAGGGAAAGGTTAAGGGTTACTTATAGAATTTTATATCTGTGGGATGATTGGTGTTGATAGTTGTTCAAATGTTTACTGTGGGTTTATAAAGTGTTCACTGATTTCATAAATAAACAGTGTTTTAATTTAAAAGTTCTTTAACTCTGTTGCACCACCCCTCTGAAGTAGGCCCGTGTGCTCCCCATAACCACAATCTATTGAATGTGGTGGGTCAGGTGGGTCCTCACCATCTCCGAAGAAGTAAACACATCATCCCACGCCCCCACCCCCGACCCGCCACAACCACCAGCCGAGAGACCATCTCCGAGAAGTATTCGGTTGGCATCGAGCCCTCCACTCTCTCCAGCAGTCCGGCCATCCTGAGGTTCTATCGCCTCGACCTGTTGTTCTGATCTTCCACTGTTGCCCTCAGGCCCTTGTTACTCTCCAGCACAAACAGCAACTGTTCTTCCAACGAGGCAAACCACCCCTCATGCTACGACACAGGCTCCTCCAGGCCCTTCAACACCTTACCTTGCTCTTTAACAGCCTCCGATGTCTTACCCAGCTGCTCCTCAATTGGGCCCAATTTCTCCTTGAAAGCGGCTTTAAAAGATACCTTCATCTCTTTACCTTGAAGCTCAAACTGTCTGTCCACCTGATTCCCAAATTCCTCCAGTTCCTGTACCATTACTGCAGCTAGCTCCACTGCAATGTTATGGAATGCGTTAAGAAGCATTCCAATTAGATGTCTCGTTGATGCTAAGTATCCAATAATTGACACTGATTATGTAAAGGGGTTGCTGGTGGCGCTTGTGACATGTGATGTGGTGATAGAGTTTTGTATAGAGTGCTTTCAAGGAAAATAAAGGTATTCGTGAAAAGGAGCAGAACTCTTGACTCTTTACTCAACAGCAACCAGAAGCTAACATGTAATGGCCGCAGATACCTCCAGCACCTTTTCCCAATCAGATACCTTTGTTCGAGTACCAGCCATCGTTTCCTTCCCAGTGGGGTCTTTCGTAGTAATGTTCCCGACATCAGCCAAGTGGGCGTGGGCACAGAAGTCCCGAAAGACGGGCAAAAGGGATCAGGAAAGAAAGACCCTGGCAGGTGCAACCTTTACGTAGAACATACAGTGCAAAAGGAGGCCATTCGGCCCATCGAATCTGCACCAACCCACTTAACCCCTCACTTCCACTCTATCCCCATAACCCACTTAACCCCTCACTTCCACTCTATCCCCATAACCCAATACCCCTCCTAACCGTTTTGGACAATAAGGGCAATTTATCATGGCCAATCCACCTAACCTGCACATCTTTGGACTGTGGGAGGAAACCGGAGATCCCGGAGGAAACCCACGCAAACATGGGGAGAACGTGCAGACTCCGCACAGACAGTGACCCAGCGGGGAATCGAACATGGGAACTGGTGCTGTGAAGCCACAGTGCTAGACACTGTGCTACCGTGCAGCCGTCGTGCCTTTCATGCGACTTGCTCTCACATGACGTCACCTGAAGTCCAATCTATCCAGATTTGAGCAGTTTTATCAAATATTCATTTTAAATTCAAGTTAACAACTACCTCAGATTTTCTATTCCCGCCCAAAGAGAATAGAAATTCATATATCAGGCAATATTTCATCAAATATTATTCTCTGTTGTGGATGACAAAGAGTTTGAGAAGGATTTACCATAACTTTCTTGATTGTGGTTGTGTTTCCTCACCATCTTCTCAACTTACCATTCAATGAACAAAGAACGAAGGAAAGTACATTGCGCCAACATGCCATTCATCCTTCGAAGCCTGTGCCAGCAATGTTACCCTTCTAACCTAGAACCGTCTCAACATCTATGGTCCATATCACTCTGTTCCCATCTATTCATGTATTTTTCAAGACGGTCCTGAAAGGTCCCTATCAACAACGTCAGGGGTCTTGAGGGGTCATCCCAAGGAGGAGAAAACATGTTCAGGGGAGAACATGGCAACCATGGCAGACAAGAGAAGTCGAGGACAGCATAAAAGCAAAGGAAAAAGCATACAATGTGGCGAGGCTTTGTGGTAAACCAGAGAATTGGGATACCTTTAAAAACAAGCAGAGGACAACTCAGAAAGCAATAAGGCGGGGTGGGGGAGAGAAGATAGAATATGAGTGTAATCTTCCTAGTATTATAAACAAAGATTGCAAGAGTTTTTTTTATCGAAGAGTAGAAGGTAAGTGAAAGGAAAGTCTGGACCACTGACAAATGAGGCTGGAGAGGTAGGAATAGGGAACAAAGGAACAGCAGAAGAACTGAATAGGCACTCTGAGTCAGTCTTAACAGCTGAAGACACCAGTGGCATATCTGAACTTCAAATGAGTCAGTGGAAGAGTTGAGTAAAGCGGCATCACTTCGGAGAAAGTCCTCGGGATACTGAAAGGTGTGAGGTTGCATAAATCACCGCAGGGCTCTGGAGGCCATGGCTGAGGAGATTACTGAGACATTGCTGGTGGTCTTCTAGGAATCACCGGATGCAGGAAGGCATCCAAATGAATATGGCTAATGTAACACCCCATTTAAAAACAGAGGCAGTAGAGAGGTAATTATAGACCATTTAGCCTGACTTCGGTTGTTTTAGGATTTTGAAGTCTATTATTAAAGTTGCGGTTGCGGATTACTTAGAAGTTCATGGTAAAATAGGACTCAGTCAGCATGGCTTCGTCAAAGGAAGGTCATGCCTGACAATTCTATTAGATTTTTTAAGGAGGCAACGAGGAAGTTGGACAAAGGAGAACCAGTGGATGTTATCTATTTGGACTTCCAGAAGGCCTTTGACAAGGGGCCATACAAGAGGCTGCTACATAAGAAAAGAGCCCATGGTGTTAGGTGGAAGGTACGGGCATGGATAACAGATTTGCTGATTGACAGAACACAGAGACTTGGGATGAAGGGGTCCGTTTCAGGATGGCAGCCAGTGAATAGTTGTGTTCCGCAGGGGTCAGTGTTGAGACCACAGGTTATCAGGAGATATATGAATGATCTGGAAGAAGGAACTGAGGGTATTGTTGGAAAGTTTGAAGATGATTCAAAGATATGTCGAGGGACAGGTTGTTGATGAAGCAGAGCTTTTGTATTCTTCCGTACAATTGACTACCCCCCCCCCCCCCCACCCCCCCACACCCACCCACACACACACACACCACCGCTATTTAGTTTAAAGCCTTATGTACAACCCGAGTTATATGATTTGCCAGGAATCTTCAGAAGGACGTGTACAAGTCTGGGGACTGGGCAATGAGTGGAAGAGTGAATACAATATAGAAATGTGTGATGTGCACATTGTTCAGAACAATAGAAGCATTGACTGTTTTCTAAATGGCTTCTGCAATCAGAAGCACACTGGGACTTGGGCGTCCTAGTTCAGAATTCTCTTAAGATTGACATGCAGGTTCAGATGGCAGTTAGGAAGGCAAATGCAATGTTAGCCTTCATGCCACTCGGGCTAGAATACAAGAGCAGTGATGTTCTATTGAGGCTATTTAGCCCTGGTCAGACCCTAACTGGAGTACTGTCAACAGTTTCTGACCCGTATCTAAGGCTGTGCTGGCCTTGGAGAGGGTCCGGATGAGGTTCACAAGAATGATCCCCGGAATGAAGGACTTGTTATATGAGGAGCAGTTGTGGATTCCGGGTCAGTACTCGATGCAGTTTGGAAGGATGAGGGGCGATCTCATTGAAACTTACAGAAGACTGGGAGGCCGAGATAGAGTGAAGGTATTGAGAGTTCACAACTCTATTAAAAGGCCTCACAGCTTCAGAGACCCCAGTTCAATTCTGGCCTCTGCTGAGTGCCTGCTTTGAGTTTGCTCTTTCGCCTCGTGTCTGCGTGGGCTTCCTCAGGGTGCTCCGGTTTCCTCCCACGGCCCAAAGATGTGCAGGTTAGATGGATTGGCAATGACAAATTATCACCGTGTCCAAAAGAATAGGTGGCTTAAAAGGATAGCGTAGAGGCGTGGGCTTGAGTAGGGTGCTCTAACGAAGGGCCAGTGCAGCCTCGATGGGCCAGTTGGCATCCTTCTGCACTGTATGGATTCTATGGATTTATGACTGGCGGGACAGGCTCGATGGGCTGAATGGCTTAATTCTGCTTGCACGTCTTTTGGTCTTATGGCCTAAGATAGCATATTCAGGTGATTTAGTATTCCTCGCCTGGACACACTTCAACAGACGGATGGAGGTCAAGGCGGTAAAAGCCGACACATCATAATGGAGAAAGAAAGCCTATCCAGACAAAGTAATATAAGCAAGAGTTAACACAGTTGCAATGTTTTTGTAGCTGTCAGAAATCAGGGGGAAATGCCACACAGGTGGCTAAATAGGAAGGTTTTGGCTGGTGGAGGATATTTTTGGGTGTAGTCAGATATCCCCAATGGGGGTCAGCCAACATAATCACACAGATGGATCTGCACAGCAAACATCCTAGCAGTGGGACATATAAGTCAAGGGCAGATTAGGGACTTGCAGATTTCAAAGATGCTGAGGAGATAAAAGGCCAAAGCGCAAATGCCCACAGTATGAGAAGTAATGTTGAATATTTTGTTGTTTTCTTGGGAGTGAAAGTAAATAGACATAGGCACTGCATTACTGAAGGACGATCACCTCCCAGCGGGAAGTGGTTCTCAAACCTTTGAAAGAGGAATGAATGCCTTGGAAGTTAGTAAACGTACCCATTGTTTCAACGGTGTGTCCAAAGTATGATTTATTTCGAGCAATTTGTGAATGCTGAGGTTTCTCCAGCTGAAAGTAGTTTCTGCTTTTTTCCCAGCAGTGCCATAAAGTCTTGGGCATATTTGTGATGAGTGTTGGCAGCTTCCTCTTGAGTGTACTGGCGAGTTCGAATCATAGAATCTACGACATGGATCCAGGCCCTTCGGCCGAAACTGGTCCATGACAATCAAAACGTCCATCTAAGCGACATTTGGCCCGGAGCCCTCTTAACCTTTCCTATCCACGTATCTGACCAAATGCCTTTTAATAGATTCATAGAACCTACGGCACGGAGACATGCCCTCCAAAACATTATTATCATTAGGATCCGAACACAGACTAAGGTGGAGAGAGAGAAAACAAGAGAAAGGGATAAAATAGCAAGAGGAGAGAGATAAATATAAGGGAGCGATGTAGCGGTGAGTGACTGAGAGGTGTGGAGTGATAAATATAGCTATAGACGTTATTGGGAGAAGGGGAAGAAATGTGAGAAGAGAGAGTTGCGAGACAGAGACAAAAGAGCGCCCGCAGGGCAGAGGATAAAGCTGAGTGAATTTGGAAAGGATAGGGAGCAGTGCAGGATGATGGAGTGGGGGGGGGGGGGGGGGGGGGTGCGGGGGGGATGGAAGAGGTGGGAATTCGTCAGCAATGAGTAAACGAGAAATACAGTCAATAGAAAAGGTAGAACTGAACAGGGACGGATACAAATTGAAAGGAAAAATGTGATCGAGGCAGATTGAGAGAGGAGTCAGAGGAGAGAAAGAGAGGGAGTAAACAGGGAGGGGAGGAGAGAAATGAAGGGGGAGAAAACAGAACAGAGAACTAGAGAAAGAGAATCGAGATATGGGCAGACGGACAGAGGTGAAGAATCAGAGAAAAGAAAGATATACGAGAAAGAGAAAGAGAGAAAATGTGTTTTAAAAAGCAGGCGGTGAAACCTGAAGGTAAGACGAGTGGAAATGTGGCTGCATGGAAAACAGATGGAAAGAATCATGTGGAATGTGAGACACAAAATGGACAGGTGAGAAAGAGATAGTGGGATAATGATAGCGGGAGAATGAACGCGTCAGAGAGATACACAAGTGTCAGAGATAATGGGAGACAGGAAGAGAGAGAGAGATAAGAGGTACAGACGGTTTCAGTTGAAAACAGCGAATATTGATTGGACTAATTTCTTGCAGTAAAACATTTTAAGACTCCTCAGGAAATTTATAAACAGTATAATCTTTATACCGATTGTAAGGACGTGTTATGGTGGAGAGAAGGATGTTATGATGCTCACTATATGACAGCAAGGAAGAGGTTGAGGTTGTTGCAGATGGAATCCCAGGGCTTGTTTGTCAAACTGCTGCAGGAATGCCCTCCAATGGTGGAGCGATTAGTGATGAAGATATGGGGAGGCATAATGGCGATGCACAGATATCCTGGATGGTTGTCAGGACTCGGAAGGGTACAGAGAGTGTGAGAGTTGTGGTGAGCAGCGGAGGTTAGAAAGATACAGAAAGAGTGGAGAGGCTAGAGGAGGCCTACAGATAAAGGAAGATTTGAAGGGGTTGCAGGAGGTTATGCAGATTCAGGGAGAGTGGTAGGGCCTTGACGAGTTTACAGATACAGGGAGAGTTGGATGAGTTGGAAGATATCACAGAGATAGAAGTGGTTGGGACGACGCTAAAAATAAGATAGGATATTTAGGGATCCAGCAGTTTGCTGAGACGAGGAAATTGTCGGGAATGCAGTCGGTTACAAAGGAATGGAGTGTTATAGCATCAGGAGGAGATGGCAAATAAATGTAGGATTATAGGTGCTGGACGGTGTTGCGGAGGTAGGCAGGGCTGTGTGGACTAGAGGAGCTAATACAACTTGTTAGTATTATATGGTCTGGAAGACCTTCCAACGCCATTCATTTCTGTAGGACTCCGGAACGTGAAAGAGATAGGGAGGATTTACGCACAGCGTATTTGGAACTGTATTCCAGGGGGGAGGCATGGGGACGGTGCGCAGCCAACAACAAAGGCTGAGGGAAACCATTACCTCTCATTGCCCATCACTCGCAGCCCCGGATCTCTCACCTCCCACTTGGACTGCGGACCTTACCACGCAGCCAGGTTCTGCCGCTGATAAAGGGAGGGAGGCGGCGTTAGAAGGTGGGCAGCAAAGAGTTTCGAGATTTACAGGGGGCAAAGCTTTGATTCTAGTTTCTTGAGCATTGGTGACGGAGTGCCATGAGAAAACTGCGCAACCAATCAGTATTATCTTCTCTTTCTGTACAAATTGTTGTTGTGTCCTTACAGGTATTCTTGTGAAAGGTGCTGATGACAAAAAACTTCCGCTGTCTTGATTTGTTTAGTAATACTCCAGATCTACCCCAGCACTAACAAATCAATTGACTAATTCAGTCCATAGATCGGGGACTCAGAAAAATAACTCTCACCAGGGAAGTGGAATTGAGAACATTGTTGTGTCTGCGGGCAGACACATCCTGGGACCCAAATGCACCACATACGAAATGATGGAGAGAAGTGACCAGTGAGATAGTTGATGCATTGCTGTTAATTTTACAAAATCCCTTAAATTAGGGAAAGTTTCCATTAGATTGGAAGATAACAAATATAACGCCTCTATTCAGAAATGTCGGGAGACAGAAGACAGGAAACTGCAGATCAGGTAACTCAAAAGAAATCAGAGGGAACAGATTATAAACTATTGTTTAATATGTTATCGCATGGCACCTAGAAATAATCGAGACAGTCAGGCACCATCAGTACGGTTTTGTGAAAGAGAAATCGCATTTAAACAGCTTATTGCTTCTTTCATGGAACAATGTGCTGTGGATAGAGAGGAACTGTACTGCACTGAGATTCTTGGAAGGAATTTGATGAGGTGTTCTTTAAAGGTTATTGTGGAAAATAGAAACTCATGACGAAGTAACCTTTCATCGTGGATAGAAGATTGATTCCCCAACAGGAAATAGAGATTTTACATAAATGGATCATTTTCTGGTTGGCAGAATGTGACGGGTAATGTGCACAGGGATCAGTGCTGGTAATTTTTAGAGTTTCTTTTAACGGACTTGGATGAACGGACTGAAGGTACTTTTGTGAAGTTAGCTAACCACAGAAATGTAGGTAAGGAAGTAATTTCAGAAGAGGACATAAGGAGGCTGCAGACAGTCATGGTTGGGTAAAGTGAGTGGGCAAAGATCTGGCAGATGGGTGCAATGTGGAAGAAAAACAGTTTTCCATTTTTGAAGACAAATAAAAATTAAGCTAATCATCTAATTGGTCAGAGATTGCAGAACACTGAGATGCAGAGGGAGCTGGGTGTCCTAGTGCATGAATCACAAAAGGTTAGTATATGTGTACAGGAAGTTATGAGGAATGTAACAAAATGCGATTGCCTGTTGGGAGGCAGCTGTTTCCAAAAGCCAGGATGTAATACTCCACTTGCGGAAAGCATCGGTGAGACTGACTTTGGAGTGCACGGTATATGGCTCCGTATTTCAGGAAAAATGAAAATTCATTAGATGCAGTTCAGGGAAGCTTTACTGGACTAATAACAGGAATGAGTGGGTGTCTGATGAGGAAAGCTTTGAGTTGTTAGGTTTCTACCCATTAGAGTTTAGAAGAGTAAGAGCCGCCTTGATCAAATCTTTTTAAGATCCAGAGGGTTGTTGACCGTGTAGATATACAGAGGACGTTTCCTCTTGTCAGAGAATTTGGATCTCGGGTTACTGTTTAAATCTAAGGTGGAGCTCATTTGGATTTGAGTCTTTCAACTCTCATCCTCTAAAGGCAATAGAGGTGGTCTTTGAGTGTTTTTAAGGCTGAGCTGGATACATCCTTGATTTTCAAGGGGAATGTCAAGAATGTCAAGGAAGAAATAGCGAGGCATCTGGATAGAAATTGTCCCATTGGGCAGACGCAGCATGGGTTCGTAAAAGGCAGGTCATGCCTAACTAATTTAGTGGAATTTTTTGAGGACATTACCAGTGCAGTAGATAACGGGGAGCCGATGGATGTGGTATATCTGGATTTCCAGAAAGCCTTTGACAAGGTGCCACACAAAAGGTTGCTGCATAAGATAAAGATGCATGGCATTAAGGGTAAAGTAGTTGCATGGATAGAGGATTGGTTAATTAATAGAAAGCAAAGAGTTGGGATAAATGGGTGTTTCTCTGGTTGGCAATCAGTAGCTAGTGGTGTCCCTCAGGGATCCGTGTTGGGCCCACAATTGTTCACAATTTACATAGATGATTTGGAGTTGGGGACCAAGGGCAATGTGTCCAAGTTTGCAGATGACACTAAGATGAGTGGTAAAGCGAAAAGTGCAGAGGATACTGGAAGTCTGCAGAGGGATTTGGATAGGTTAAGTGAATGGGCTCGGGTCTGGAAGATGGAATACAATGTTGACAAATGTGAGGTTATCCATTTTGGTAGGAATAACAGCAAACGGGATTATTATTTAAACAATAAAATATTAAAGCATGCCGCTGTTCAGAGAGACTTGGGTGTGCTAGTGCATGAGTCACAGAAGGTTGGTTTACAAGTGCAACAGGTGATTAAGAAGGCAAATGGAATTTTGTCCTTCATTGCTAGAGGGATGGAGTTTTAGACTAGGGAGGTTATGTTGCAATTGTATAAGGTGTTAGTGCGGCCACACCTGGAGTATTGTGTTCAGTTTTGGTCTCCTTACTTGAGAAAGGACGTACTGGCGCTGGAGGGTGTGCAGAGGAGATTCACTAGGTTAATCCCAGAGCTGAAGGGATTGGATTATGAGGAGAGGTTGAGTAGACTGGGACTGTACTCGTTGGAATTTAGAAGGATGAGGGGGGATCTTATAGAAACATTTAAAATTATGAAGGGAATAGATAGGATAGATGCGGGCAGGTTGTTTCCACTGGCGAGTGACAGCAGAACTAGGGGACATAGCCTCAAAATAAGGGGAAGTAGATTTAGGACTGAGTTTAGGAGGAACTTCTTCACCCAAAGGGTTGTGAATCTATGGAATTCCTTGCCCAGTGAAGCAGTTGAGGCTCCTTCATGACATGTTTTTAAGGTAAAGATAGGTAGTTTTTTGAAGAATAAAGGGATTAAGGGTTATGGTGTTCGGGCCGGAAAGTGGAGCTGAGTCCACAAAAGATCAGCCATGATCTAATTGAATGGCGGAGCAGGCTCGAGGGGCCAGATGGCCTACTCCTGCTCCTAGTTCTTATGTTCTTATGTAGGGTCAGGTTCAAATCAGTTGATCCATGATTCACTGGAAGGATAGAACAGTCCGACTCACTTATTTTATAATTGGCCTCTAGTTCCAGATTCTCCCACAAGAGGAAACATCCTTTCCAAATCCACCCAGTAAATACCCCTCAGGATCTTAAAATATTCCATCAAGTCGTCCTTCAGTCTTTTAAACTCTACTGGATGCAAACCTAACTTCGCCCAGTTTTCCTCATCAAACAATTCGCCCAGTCCTGTTATTCTGCCAGTGAAATGTCTCCAAACTGTTTCTGATGCATTTGCATCGTTCCTCAGATAATGAGACCAATGCCATCCAGCCCAGAGGTGGTCTCATCGATGTCCTGCATGACTGGGAGGGACAGGCAGAGGGAGGGAGAGAGGGAGGGAGAAATGGACGGAGGGACAGACGGAGGGTGGAATGGGCAGAAAGAGGGAGGGGCGGAAGGATGAATAGATGGACGGACAGACGGGTGGGCAGAAGGACGGAGACAAAATATTAAAGTAGTATTTTGCCCAAGCAAGCTTTATTCAGTTTCACACTTTTGTCTTTGTACGAACGATTTTTCTTGTATGTTGAGAAGGTATCAGGAGATGGGAATGGAGCCAGAGGAGGAGTTGGGAAGACCGTGTTCACTGTTTTACCTCCTGTCCGTTTGGGGAGTTTTCTGATTATCCTCCTGGCCCCATTATGTACACTATCCCAACGATCATCTCTCATCCTTTGTTTCTGCTTCCTCGCCCCCCTGGATACTCCTGTTACCTTATAACCGCGAATCCACATATCATCTGTCGCCATCGTCCCTCTGCCCTCTGCTGTCTGTGACTCCGCTGCAGGGTTACCGCAGGTGATCTGAAATCTTCCTTTGTGTTTGGACCACTGCTCAACACTGTGTCAGATCACTTTGGCTCCTTTATTTCAGGTCCCCTGAGTGTCTGACTTCCTCCGGACTCACTGCTGCTCGGTGTTTGACATACCTGCTGCTAATCTTTTTCTGATCCTCTGTCACTCTGTTCCTCTTCCCCTGAACACACTTTGATGTTTTTAAACCTACTGACCTTTTCTTTTAGTCCTTCTGCAGTCACCTCTTGCTCCACAACTCTGGATCTTTGAGCTGCTTTCCATTTTTGTCTTTATTAATTAATTTAATAATTGATGCAAACGGATATTTCACCGCCTTCTTCAAATACTCTCTGAATTTGGACTGAGTTGTCACATAAATAAATGTGTTTGTGCAGCAACTTAAATTCCGCAGCATATAAGCGATGTTCTCAAAGGTATAAAAATCATCGTCATCTAATCCGCTTGCTGCATTAAAAATATATAAAATGTACACCAACCACAGGAGTATGAAGCTGCCGGATATGCTGAAGATTAAAACAATAGACTTCTTTCTGCTCTCCATCTCTGGGTCATGGTGATTCTCTGTCTTGCTCTGACCCCTCAGTGTTTTACGGACTCGACTGGCCACCAAAATGTGATTGACTGTCAAAGCATTAAGCAACAGAATTAACCCGAATGGTATCAATGGGGTTAGTATCTTCTCAAACTTGCGGAAACCAATCCATCTCGGGTCAGTAAAATAGCTTGGTTTGTTAGAACAGTAGAATGGTACATTGTAGACGATAAACGTGGGCTTAAATCTGAAATAGATGGGAATATTTTTTAAACAGAGCAAAATGCCGGTTGTTGCCAGTATCACCGCCGCTGTTCTCTTGCTGCAATATTTCGATTTCAGCTTCAGCCAGCAAATGGCGACAAATCGATCAAAAGTGAATGCGACGGTAAACCAAACAGAACAGTCTATGGTCGCACGGTTCAGGACATGGATAACACTGCACACAGGGGTGATTCTGAGGAGACTTATTGGAAAATAATAACTATTGATTCGGTTGAAAATAACATCAGTGATAATGACCAGTAGATCCGCCATCGCCATTGCCACCAAGTATCGAGTGGTGCAGGTGGAGAGGCCAATATTTCCATGGGACAGGATCACGATTGCGACTCCGTTAACTGTATGGAAAGGCAAGCAAATTTCATGACAAAAAAATCATTTTCTGAGTATACACAGCGTGGAATTTGATATTCAATAATGGTGAGTTATAAATATCAGAGGTTAACAAATTTCAACCATGATTTCAGCTGGCATTCAAATTCACCTTTAAATCCCTCCCTCGAATCGGACACCAACCCCCAGATCAGTGGCAGTTCATCAGAGAGATGACATTCATCTCGGATCATTGAGAGTGATAGTGGTACGTGGTAACAGATGCATTAGTTATTACACTTCGTAAGAAGTACGCCTGCAAACCTATCGCTGTAAATGTAAATGTTTTCAAAGCACTGGAGTTCATTGCTGCTGGTTCACAAGAAGACAGACTGAATTATTTTTACGGACCTGCAATTGAAGCCACTCAACGTGCTCCCCATCACAATACAAATTGTTGAGAATGTGACACACGTACACATCATCTGTCTGAACAAAATAACAGAACGATGAGGCGAGAATTAACGGGAAATATGCGCCTTGCAGAGAGAAGACTGATGTGAGAGCTAATGGTGGTCTTTACAATTCCAAAGAGGTTTGAGAATGGAAATATGGAGAGGTTACCTGAGACTGTGCGCATGTGTCCAATTCTGAATTACAGAAATATGAGGCTAAAATCCACATAAATCCACAAAATTGATCAAGAGAGAATGTTTTACTCCGAAAGTGGTGAGAATGTGGATATGCTACTGATTAGGGTAGTTGGGATGAAAAACATTTCAGAAGAAGCAAAGTTTTTACTTGTGTGAGAATGGAATGGAGGTCAGAGGAGCTCGGATCGATCCTGAAGACACATTGAAACCATTTCCGGACGTATTTCCCTGCTGTGAAACCTGTAACTTGAGTTTTAATTAATTATAGTTATCAGTGTATGTTTGTGATATTCTGATTGATTATTTATAAAAAGACTGCACATAACCCAATGCGCTCAACACTACCTTTCGGAACGACATCGATCAGGACCAGAAAGTGCTGTAATTAACTCTACTTGGAGTAAGTGCAAGACGGTGTCAAACTCTGAATACAATTGTACAATGTCAGATATCCAGTGAAACGCATATCATTGTTTTCATGTGCTGAGTCCAAGTTAGTAATCTGGGTGAAATTTTAGATTGATAAACACTGATACAGAATAAGACATAGGCACTGTGGTTAGGTGATCCGCGACATTTAGTCACCTGCTTCAGTAGAATTCTGCAGCGACAGGGAACCTTAAATGCCTTCTTCACAAAGCTACGATGTTCTTCTAATTGGTTTCCGCTTCGCTATTTGATTCAACGGGACATAACATTACACTGAATGCAACAATTGTAACCTGGAGCAGTAGATGCAGCAGAATATAACCACACGGAGAATTCCCAAAATTTATTGTATTCATATAATTGAAGTGTGAGTGTATAACTGTAATAATTCGACCAAAGTTACCATAATAAGAATTCATCCACAGAATAATAGCACAAACACCGCATATACGGGCTTAATTAACAAAATTTATCTGTGGTACTTACCTGGCACACCAACAATTGCAAGAATCGTATAAAATATTTTTCTGACCCATTGAATTGGTCGATGCATTTTTGCGCCAATTCAATCTGTCCCTTTGAGCAGTCGACTGTGTTTTGTATTAAAGTCTGGGTGATATATTCCTTTTGCTCTAACTTTATACACTCCAGGATCTCCATGGAGATACTGACATTGCAAAATTATTCAGATTGTTTTTTTTCTGAAACGTTTAACACACAGATTACGACATCTGTGACAATTCTCTGTTGAGGTAATGTGCGTTGAGGCATCGGGATTTAATTGAACCACATTATTCCTCATTGACTGGACACATTCTAATAATTGGAAGGTGTGTTAAACAGCGATGGGAATTTTCCAGTAAACATCATGACTCCTATCGCTTGATCTCATACTGTCTCAGAGATTTTTCATATAACTTTAAAATTCATATAAATATAAAGTTACTGTACCCAAATTGTTTTCAATTAAGGAGAAATGTAGCCTGGCCTATCCCTACATCTTTGTGTTTTGAGGGTGAGATCCACGCAGTCCCCTGGAGAATGTATACTGTTTCAGAGGTGGCATTCATTCTGATTGACCATTCTGTCATTAAATCCCTAACATCAGAGTCTCTTTTCAGACACTCTGTATTCGGAAATGTGGCTGTTCTATTTACCTGGCCCAATTCATTTCAATTATTATTTGAGTGGAAACAAATGACATCATGTTTGTAACTCTGCTGTTGGCCATTCTGTCCATTTGTCAATGTCGGCTCCCTGCAAAACCAACTCAGCTCAACTCACTTTCCAACCTCCTCATCGCTGTTTTGTGAATTGTTGCTTTTTCAATTTAATTCTGATTGAATATGGCTTCGCCACATTCTCAGGCCGTTCATTTTAGATTAGAGATAGAGATAGAGAAATACAGCACAGAACAGGCCCTTCGGCCCACGATGTTGCGCCGAACTTTTGTCCTAGGTTAATCATAGAATTTTGGACAATTTTTCATGGCCAATCCACCCAACCTGCACATCTTTGGACTGTGGGAGGAAACCGGAGCACCCGGAGGAAACCCACGCAGTCACGGGGATGATGTGCAGACTCCACACAGACAGTGACCCAAGTCGAAATCGAACTTGGGACCCTGGAGCTGTGAAGCAATTGTGCTATCCACAATGCTACCGTGCTGCCCTTAAGAAGTTAACCTACACTCCATTATTCTACCCTAATCCAAGTACCTATCCAATAGCCGCTTGAAGGTCCCTAACTTTTCCGACTCAACTACTACCACAGGCAGTGCATTCCATGCCCCCACTACTCTCTGGGTAAAGAACCTACCTCTGACATCCCCTCTATATCTTCCACCATTTATCTTAAATTTATGTCCCCTTGTAATGGTGTGTTCCACCCGGGGAAAAAGTCTCTGACTGTCTACTCTATCTATTCCCCTGATCATCTTATAAACCTCTATCAATTTGCCCCTCATCCTTCTCCGTTCGAATGAGAAAAGGCCTAGCACCCTCAACCTTTCCTCGTATGACCTACTCTCCATTCCAGGCAACATCCTGGTAAATCTCCTTTGCACCTTTTCCAAAGCTTCCACATCCTTCCTAAAATGAGGTGACCAGAACTGCACGCAGTACTTCAAATGTGGCCTGACCAAGGTTTTGTACAGCTGCATCATCACCTCACGGCTCTTAAATTCAATCCCTCTGCTAATGAACGCTAGCACACCATAGGCCTTCTTCACAGCTCTATCCACTTGAGTGGCAACTTTCAAAGAACTATGAACATAGACCCCAAGATCTCTCTGCTCCTCCACATTGCCTAGAACCCTACCGTTAACCCTGTATTCCGCATTCAGATTTGTCCTTCCAAAATGGACAACCTCACACTTGTCAGGGTTAAACACCATCTGCCACTTCTCAGCCCAGCTCTGCATTCTATCTATGTCTCTTTGAAGCCGACAACAGCCCTCCTCACTATCCACAACTCCACCAATCTTCGTATCATCTGCAAATTTACTGACCCACCCTTCAACTCCCTCATCCAAGTCGTTAATGAAAATCACAAACAGCAGAGGACCCAGAACTGATCCCTGCGGTACGCCACTGATAACTGGGATCCAGGCTGAATATTTACCATCCACCACCACTCTCTGTCTTCTATCGGTTAGCCAGTTTGTTATCTAACTGGCCAAATTTCCCACTATCCCATGCCTCCTTACTTTCTGCATAAGCCTACCATGGGGAACCTTATCAAATGCCTTACTAAAATCCATGTACACTACATCCACTGCTTTACCTTCATCCACATGCTTGGTCACCTCCTCAGAGAATTCAATAAGACTTGTAAGGCAAGACCTACCCCTCACAAATCCGTGCTGACTATCCCTAATCAAGCAATGCCTTTCCAGATGCTCAGAAATCCTATCCCTCAGTACCCTTTCCATTACTTTGCCTACCACCGAAGTAAGACTAACTGGCCTGTAATTCCCAGGGTTATCCCTATTCCTTTTTTTGAACAGGGGCACGACATTCGCCACTCTCCAATCCTCTGGCACCACCCCTGTTGACAGCGAGGACGAAAAGATCATTGCCAACGGCTCTGCAATTTCATTTCTTGCTTCCCATAGAATCCTTGGATATATCCCGTCAGGCCCGGGGGACTTGTCTATCCTCAAGTTTTTCAAAACGCGCAACACATCTTCCTTCCTGACAAGTATCTCCTCAAGCTTATCAGTCTGCTTCACGCTGTCCTCTCCAACAATATGGCCCCTCTCGTTTGTAAATACTGAAGAAAAATACTTCTTCAAGACCTCTCCTATCTCTTCAGACTCAATATACAATCTCCCGCTACTGTCCTTAATCGGACCTACCCTCGCTCTAGTCATTCTCATATTTCTCACATATGTGTAAAAGGCCTTGGGGTTTTCCTTGATCCTACCCGCCAAAGATTTTTCATGCCCTCTCCTAGCTCTCCTAATCCCTTTCTTCAGTTCCCTCCTGGCTATCTTGTATCCCTCCAGCGCCCTGTCTGAACCTTGTTTCTTCAGCCTTACATAAGTCTCCTTCTTCCTCTTAACAAGACATTCAACCTCTCTTGTCAACCATGGTTCCCTCACTCGACCATCTCTTCCCTGCCTGCCATACATATCAAAGACACACAGTACCTGTTCCTTGAACAAGTTCCACATTTCACTTGTGTCCTTCCCTGACAGCCTATGTTCCCAACTTCTGCACTTCAATTCTTGTCTGGCAGCATTGTATTTACCCTTCCCCCAATTATAAACCTTGCCCTGTTGCTCGCACCTATCCCTCTCCATTACTAAAGTGAAAGTCACAGAATTGTGGTCACTACCTCCAAAATGCTCCCCCACTAACAAATCTATCACCTGCCCTGGTTCGTTACCAAGCACTAAATCCAATATGGCCTCCCCTCTGGTCGGACAATCTACATACTGTGTTAGAAAAGCTTCCTGGACACACTGCACAAACACTACCCCATCCAAACTATTCGATCTAAAGAGTTTCCACTCAATGTTTGGGAAGTTGAAGTCGCCCATGACTACTACCCTGTGACTTCTGCACCTTTCCAAAATCTGTTTCCCAATCTGTTCCTCCACATCTCTGCTGCTATTGGGGGGCCTATAGAAAACTCCCAACAAGGTGACTGCTCCTTTCCTATTTCTAACTTCAACCCATATTACCTCAGTAGGCAGATCCCCCTTGAACTGCCTTTCTGCAGCTGTTATACTATCTCTAATTAACAATGCCACCCCCCCCCCCCCCCACCTCTTTTACCATCCTCCCTAATCTTGTTGAAACATCTATAACCAGGGACCTCCAACAACCATTTCTGCCCCTCTTCTATCCAAGTTTCCGTGATGGCCACCACATCGTAGTCCCAAGTACAGATCCATGCGTTAAGTTCACCCACCTTATTCCTGATGCTTCTTGCATTAAAGTGTACACACTTCAACCCATCTCCTTGCCTACAAGTACTCTCCTTTGTCATTGTTACCTTCCCCACTTCATCACTCCGTGCTTTGGCGTCCTGACTATTGTCTACCTTAGTTGCTGGACTATAGATCCGGTTCCCATTCCCCTGCCAAATTAGTTTAAACCCTCCCGAAGAGTACTAGAAAACCTCCCCCCCAGGATATTGGTGCCCCTCTGGTTCAGATGCAACCCGTCCTGCTTGTACAGGTCCCACCTTCCCCAGAATGCGCTCCAATTATCCAAATACCTGAAGCCCTCCCTCCTACACCATTCCTGCAGCCACGTGTTCAACTGCACTCTCCCTATTCCTAGCCTCGCTATCACGTGGCACCGGCAACAAACCAGAGATGACAACTCTGTCTGTCCTGGCCTTTAACTTCCAGCCTAACTCCCTAAACTTGTTTATTACCTCCACACCCTTTTTCCTACCTACATCGTTGGTACCAATGTGCACCACGACTTCTGGCTGCTCACCCTCCCCCTTCAGGATCCTGAAGACACGATCAGAGACATCCCTGGCCCTGGCACCCGGGAGGCAACATACCTTTCGGGAGTCTCGCTCGCGACCACAGAACCTCCTATCTATTCCCCTAACCATTGAATCTCCTATTGTTATTGCTTTTCTATGCTAACCCCTTCCCTTCTCTCCCCAGAGCCAGACTCAGTGCCAGAGACCTGGCCGCTGGGGCCTTCCCCCGGTAATTCATCCCCCCCAACAGCATCCAAAACGGTATACTTGTTTTGAAGGGGAACGGCCACGAGGGATCCCTGCACTGTCTGCCTGTCAGTTTTCTTTCCCCTGACTGTAACCCAGCTACTCTTGTCCAGTACCTTTGGTGTGGCTAACCATGTACCTTGTAAAGCCACCAGAGAAGGAGTGTAACAACGGTTCAGCAAACTTATTCTGGAGATCACTGTTTTAGGGAGACAGGTTGGGCAACCTCGGCCTCTATTCTCTCGAGGTTCGAAGAATCGGAGGTAACCGCATTGAAACCAAAAGAGTCCTTAGATCAAAGGACAGGGTAGATGCAGATAAGATGTTCCCCAAGTTTGTTGAGTCGAGGGGCACAATTTCACAATATAATGAATGGCACTTTGGAACAAGGTGAGTCGGAATTTCTTCACATAAAAGACTGTTAATCTTTGAAATTGTCTACCCCCCCCCCCCCCCCCCCCCCCCCCCCCCACCCCAGAGGGCTGTGGAAGATTACTAACTGAGTATGGATAACGTAGACATTCATACATTTCAGACTGACAATAACGTTAGGGTATTCTCATGGGCTTTCCACACATTAGCTTCGCAGTGTGCCCCGCATCTCTCTCTCTCTCCAGCCCCCACCCTTCCAACATACACATAATGGCCTGGGCCCCACGCTGCAAGGCTCTGTGCTTCTTTTTTTCCCTCTAAAATTAGGGTACCCAATTTTTTTTTTTGCAAATAAGGGGCAATTGAGTGTGGCCAATCTACCCACCGTTTGGCTTTGTGGTGATGAGACCCATGCAGACGCGGGGTACGGGGAGAATGTGCAAACTCCACGCGGCCAGTGACCCGAGGCCCGGGTTGAACCCAAGTCAATAGCGTTGTGAGGCAGCACAGCTAATCCTGCTCCACAGTGCCGCCACCGCTGTGTGTTTTATTGAAGGTGCGCCGTTGCTCCATGGGAGACACACTATCCAATTTCTCTGGCTTCATCTTTGGCAGTTTGCACACTGTCCGATATCACTGGCTCCATCCTCCCCGGGTTACACACCGTCTGATCTCACTGACTCCATCCTCCCCGGGTTACACACTGTCTGATCTCACTGGCTCCATCCACCCTGGGTTACACACTGTCTGATCTCACTGGCTCCATCCTCCCCGGGTTACACACTGTCTGATCTCACTGGCTCCATCCACCCTGGGTTACACACTGTCTGATCTCACTGGCTCCATCCTCCCCGGGTTACACACCGTCTGATCTCACTGGCTCCATCCACCCTGGGTTACACACTGTCTGATCTCACTGGCTCCATCCTCCCCGGGTTACACACTGTCTGATCTCACTGACTCCATCCTCCCCGGGTTACACACTGTCTGATCTCACTGGCTCCATCCTCCCCGGGTTACATACTGTCTGATCTCACTGACTCCATCCTCCCCGGGTTACACACTGTCTGATCTCACTGACTCCATCCTCCCCGGGTTACACAAGGTCCGATCCCACTGGCTCCATCCTCCCCGGGTTACACACTGTCTGAACTCACTGGCCCCATCCTCCCTGGGTTGCACACTGACTGATCTCACTGGCTCCTTCCTCCCCGGGTTACACACTGTCTGATCTCACTGGCTCCATCCTCCCCGGGTTACACACTGTCTGATCTCACTGGCACCATCCTCCCCGGGTTACACACTGTCTGATCTCACTGTCTCCATCCTCCCCTGGTTACACACTGTCTGATCTCACTGGCTCCATCCTCCCTGGGTAACACACTGTCTAATCTCACTGACTCCATCCTCGCCGGGTTACACAATGTCTGATCTCACTGGCTCCAGCCTCCGCGGGTTGCACACTGTCTGATCTCACTGGCCCGATCCTCCCCGGGTTACACACTGTCTGATCTCACTGGCTCCATCCTCCCTGAGTTACACACTGTCTGATCTCACTGGCCCGATCCTCCCCGGGTTACACACTGTCTGATCTCACTGACTCCATCCTCCCCGGGTTACACACTGTCTGATCTCACTGGCTCCATCCTCCCCGGGTTACACACTGTCTGATCTCACTGGCTCCATCCTCCCCGGGTTCCACACTGTCTGATCTCACTGCCTGCATTCTCCCCGGGTTACACACTGTCTGATCTCACTGCCTGCATCATCCCCGGGTTACACACGGTCTGATCTCACTGGTTCCATCCTCCCGGGTTACACACTGTCTGATCTCTGCTTGTGAGGAAAATGAGCTGGAGAGGACGAATTTCCAATGAAGAAAATTCAAAAGATACAATATGAGAGTTTGAAGTGAGCAATCAGGTATTTTTATGAATGGGCCCTGGTAGCTCAGTCGGAAAAAACATTTAAAATGCAGGATTATTTATGTAAAGTGGAAGAATCGTGACAATGTTGTGTTTGCCCAATTGCAACAGCCATCAAGAAGTTTTGCTAGATTTTCGGTTAATGTAAAAACTCGCTCCTGGTCATGTCCTGCATTATGCCACTATAGTTTTCTGGTCATGTTTAATCACTTCAAAATTCGTAAAATATTTCCTGTTTGTTTACTTCTTCCTGCAGAACTGCTATAAATTAATAACTTTCAGAAATAACTGCACTTTTTACAGTTTCAAAAGCCCATTGCAGATGAATATTTTAGTTTGAACGCTCAAAGTCAGCATGAGAAATCAACAACACTGATGTTTAATCAAAATAATTGAAATCTGTTCTAAACTTGTCAACCCACTTTCAAGGTTGGTGCTGTGGCTTAGATGGTTATAGCGCCTGTCGAGTAAACAGGAGATCCTGAGTTCAGCAGTGCCTTTGGGTCAAAGCAAGAAGCCTGTGAAGAAATGCTCACAATTCAATGGTGAATGCAGGACACATTGGTAAAATATCTATGGGACCGACCTTGTAGTTTGCTTTACCTTGATTTTTGTCAAACTTTATTCAACATTCCACAGCTCCCATATTTCATGCAACTTCCATTTTCCTCACCTACTCCATTGCTTGTACTCCTCGCTTCAGCTCTGAGTAAAGATCACACGGATTTTAAACATTAACACTGTGTCTGGCTCCAAAGATATCCTCTCATTTTCTGAGCCTCAATCCTATCATTTTTAGACTCGCACGCAGAGTCGCAGCTTCCGCAGTATTTTCCTTTGGATGCATGACAGGATTTACCTGAGGAATTCCAGAAGGAACATTTTGGCTGTTTCTCAGCGATATCTGTGAGCAACGATTGAATGATTAAATGCTTTACTCTGATGAAGAGTGACCCAGCCTCGAAATATTAGCTCGGTTCTCTCTTCACAGATGCTGCCAGACCCACTGATATTTTCCATCATTTCCTGTTTTTTTTTCAGATTTCACATCCACAGTAATTTGCTTTTATATTGAACGATTTATGTTGCTGCATGTTAGCAAGAACGAATCGGGCGGGATAAATGATGGGGCGTTTTCCATGAAGATGTGGTGCAGACACACTTTTACACCCTGAAACTTTGCAATTTGCATAATTTGCTCCTTTACTAGATGGGTTTACTTGCGTTCATGCTCTGCCACAACAAACATCAGATGACACCCCTTATTCTATCTCTAAAAATAGAATCTGTGTCTCTGTAGCTTCCCACTCATTTCTTACCAAACTAAATGTAATCTTCAATGTCTCGAAGTACCAGTGCAGGTCCCTGGGTAACAACAGTTGTCACATCACAAGTCACTGGTGCAACGCAAGTACAAGCTGAAGAATTTGAGAAAGGAAGCCAAAGGAAGGCTGCCGCTCTGCTTGTGAGGAAAATGAGCAGGAGAGGCTGAATTACCATATAAGAAAAATCAAAAGATGCAATATGAGAGTTTGAAGTGAGCAATGAGGTACGTTTCCAAATGGGCCCTCGTAGCTCAGTCGGTAGAACATTAAACTTTTAATCTGAGGGCCCAGGGTTTAGGTCCCTATCACAGCTTTCATTTTGTCTCAAGGCGTTTGCTCCCCAATGAACAGGAGGAAAAAAGAATTAAAAATGCAGGATGATTGATGAAAAGTGGAAGAATCGTGACAATGTTGGTAAAAAGCAAGTACAAGCTGAAGAATTTGAGAAAGGAAGGCTGCCGTTCTGCTTGTGAGGAAAATGTGCAGGAGAGGCTGAATTACCAAATAAGGAAATTCAAAAGGTACAATATGAGAGTTTGAAGTGAGCAATGAGAAATTTTTAAGAATGGGTCCTGGTAGCTCAGTCGATAGAGCATCAGACTTTTAATCTGAGGGCCCAGGGTTCAAGTCCTTGTCAGGGCTTTCAGTTTGTCTCAAGGCGCTGTCCCCCAATGAACAGTAGGAAAAAAGAATAGAAAATGCAGGATGATTTATGAAAAGTGGAAGAATCGTGACAATGTTGTGTTTGCCAAATTGCAACAGCCATCAAGAAGTTTTGCTAGATTCTCAGTTAATGTAAAAACTCGATCCTGGTCTTGTCCTGCATTATATCACTATAGTTTTCTGGTCATGTTTAATCACTTCAAAATTCATAAATATTTCCTGTTTGTTTACTTCTTTCCTTGCAGGACTGCTATAAATTAATAACTTTCAGATATTACTGCAATTTTTACACTTTCAAAAGCCCATTGCAGATGAATATTTTAATTTGCACTCTCAAAGTCAGCATAAGAAATCAACAATACTGGTGTTTAATCAAAATAATTGAAATCTGTTCTAAACTTGCAAGCCCACAATCAAGGTTGGTGCTGTGGCTTAGATGGTTAAAGTGCCTGTCTTGTAAACAGGAGATCCTGAGTTCAAATCTCAGCAGTGCCTTTGGGTCAAAGCTTGGAGCCTGTGAAGAATTGTTCCCAATTCAATGGTGAATGCAGAACACGTTGGCAGAATATCTGTGGCACCGAACTTCTAGTTTGCTTTACCTTGATTTTTGTCAAACTTTATTCAACCTTCCATAGCTCCCATATTTCATGCAATTCCATTTTCCTCACCTACTCCATTGCATGTACTCCTCGCTTCAGCTCTGAGTAAAGATCACACGGATTTTAAACATTAACACTGTGTCTGGCTCCAAAGATATCCTCTCATTTTCTGACCCTCAATCCTATCATTTTAAGACTCGCACGCAGAGTCGCAGCTTCCACAGTATTTTCCTTTGGATGCATGACAGGATTTACCTGAGGAATTCCAGAAGGAACATTTTGACTGTTTCTCAGCAATATCTGTGAGCAACGATTGAATGATTAAATGCTTTACTCTGATGAAGAGTGACCCAGCCTCGAAATATTAGCTCGGTTCTCTCATCACAGATGCTGCCAGACCCACTGATATTTTCCATCATTTCCTGTTTTTTTTTTCAGATTTCACATCCACAGTAATTTGCTTTTATATTGAACGATTTATGTTGCTGCATGTTAGCAAGAACGAATCGGGCGGGATAAATGATGGGGCGTTTTCCATGAAGATGTGGTGCAGACACACTTTTACACCCTGAAACTTTGCAATTTGCATAATTTGCTCCTTTACTAGATGGGTTTACTTGCGTTCACGCTCTGCCACAACAAACATCAGATGACACCCTTTATTCTTTCTCTAAAATAAAATCTGTGTCTCTGTTGCTTCCCACTCATCTCTCACCAATCAAAATGTAATCTTCAATGTCTCGAAGTACCAGTGCAGGTCCCTGGGTAACAACAGTTGTCACATCACAAGTCACTGGTAAAAAGCAAGTACAAGCTGAAGAATTTGAGAAGGGAGCCAAAGGAAGGCTGCCGCTCTGCTTGTGAGGAAAATGAGCAGGAGAGGCTGAATTACCAATGAAGAAAATTCAAAAGGTACAATATGAGAGTTTGAAGTGAGCAATGAGGACTGTTTAAGAATGGGCTCTGGTAGCTCAGTCGGTAGAGCATCAGACTTTTAATCTGAGGGCCCAGGGTTCAAGTCCCTGTCAGGGCTTTCAGTTTGTCTCAAGGTGCTTGCTCCCCAATGAACAGTAGGAAAAAAGAATAGAAAATGCAGGATGATTTATGTAAAGTGGAAGAATCGTGACAATGTTGGGTTTGCCAAATTGCAACAGCCATCAAGAAGTTTTGCCAGATTTTCGGTTAATGTAAAAACTCGCTCCTGGTCTTGTCCTGCATTATACCACTATAGTTTTCTGGTCATGTTTAATCACTTCAAAATTCGTAAAATATTTCCTGTTTGTTTACTTCTTCCCTGCAGGACTGCTATAAATTAATAACTTTCAGAAATTACTGCAATTTTTACACTTTCAAAAGCCCATTGCAGATGAATATTTTAATTTGCACTCTCAAAGTCAGCATAAGAAATCAACAATACTGGTGTTTAATCAAAATAATTGAAATCTGTTCTAAACTTGCAAGCCCACAATCAAGGTTGGTGCTGTGGCTTAGATGGTTAAAGTGCCTGTCTAGTAAACAGGAGATCCTGAGTTCAAATCTCAGCAGTGCCTTTGGGTCAAAGCTTGGAGCCTGTGAAGAAATGTTCCCAATTCAATGGTGAATGCAGAACACGTTGGCAGAATATCTGTGGCACCGAACTTCTAGTTTGCTTTACCTTGATTTTTGTCAAACTTTATTCAACCTTCCATAGCTCCCATATTTCATGCAAATTCCATTTTCCTCACCTACTCCATTGCATGTACTCCTCGCTTCAGCTCTGAGTAAAGATCACACGGATTTTAAACATTAACACTGTGTCTGGCTCCAAAGATATCCTCTCATTTTCTGACCCTCAATCCTATCATTTTTAGACTCGCACGCAGAGTCGCAGCTTCCGCAGTATTTTCCTTTGGATGCATGACAGGATTTACCTGAGGAATTCCAGAAGGAACATTTTGGCTGTTTCTCAGCGATATCTGTGAGCAACGATTGAATGATTAAATGCTTTACTCTGATGAAGAGTGACCCAGCCTCGAAATATTAGCTCGGTTCTCTCTTCACAGATGCTGCCAGACCCACTGATATTTTCCATCATTTCCTGTTTTTTTTTCAGATTTCACATCCACAGTAATTTGCTTTTATATTGAACGATTTATGTTGCTGCATGTTAGCAAGAACGAATCGGGCGGGATAAATGATGGGGCGTTTTCCATGAAGATGTGGTGCAGACACACTTTTACACCCTGAAACTTTGCAATTTGCATAATTTGCTCCTTTACTAGATGGGTTTACTTGCGTTCACGCTCTGCCACAACAAACATCAGATGACACCCTTTATTCTATCTCTAAAAATAAAATCTGTGTCTCTGTTGCTTCCCACTCATCTCTCACCAATCAAAATGTAATCTTCAATGTCTCGAAGTACCAGTGCAGGTCCCTGGGTAACAACAGTTGTCACATCACAAGTCACTGGTAAAAAGCAAGTACAAGCTGAAGAATTTGAGAAAGGGAGCCAAAGGAAGGCTGCCGCTCTGCTTGTGAGGAAAATGAGCAGGAGAGGCTGAATTACCAATGAAGAAAATTCAAAAGGTACAATATGAGAGTTTGAAGTGAGCAATGAGGAATGTTTAAGAATGGGCCCTGGTAGCTCAGTCGGTAGAGCATCAGACTTTTAATCTGAGGGCCCAGGGTTCAAGTCCCTGTCAGGGCTTTCAGTTTGTCTCAAGGCGCTTGCTCCCCAATGAACAGTAGGAAAAAAGAATAGAAAATGCAGGATGATTTATGTAAAGTGGAAGAATCGTGACAATGTTGGGTTTGCCAAATTGCAACAGCCATCAAGAAGTTTTGCTAGATTTTCGGTTAATGTAAAAACTCGCTCCTGGTCTTGTCCTGCATTATACCACTATAGTTTTCTGGTCATGTTTAATCACTTCAAAATTCGTAAAATATTTCCTGTTTGTTTACTTCTTCCCTGCAGGACTGCTATAAATTAATAACTTTCAGAAATTACTGCAATTTTTACACTTTCAAAAGCCCATTGCAGATGAATATTTTAATTTGCACTCTCAAAGTCAGCATAAGAAATCAACAATACTGGTGTTTAATCAAAATAATTGAAATCTGTTCTAAACTTGCAAGCTCACAATCAAGGTTGGTGCTGTTGCTTAGATGGTTAAAGTGCCTGTCGAGTAAACAGGAGATCCTGAGTTCAAATCTCAGCAGTGCCTTTGGATCAAAGCTTGGAGCCTGTGAAGAAATGTTCCCAATTCAATGGTGAATGCAGAACACATTGGCAGAATATCTGTGGCACCGAACTTCTAGTTTGCTTTACCTTGATTTTTGTCAAACTTTATTCAACCTTCCATAGCTCCCATATTTCATGCAAATTCCATTTTCCTCACCTACTCCATTGCATGTACTCCTCGCTTCAGCTCTGAGTAAAGATCACACGGATTTTTTTTTTTTAAATAAACAATTTTATTGAGGTAGTTTTTGGCTTTATAAACAGTTACAGACATCATCAGAAAGGAAGCAAAAAAGGCAAAAATGTGCAAACATCCACGTACTTTCAATACTTCCATCGTACCGTATTGCACAAGCCCGCTCCCCTCCCACCCGTACTACCCGCCATATTTTCCCGCCTACTCTACTCTACCCCCCCCCCCCCCCCCCACCCCCCCGGCTGACGCTCACTCTCCCGCAAAGAAGTCAATAAATGGTTGCCACCTTCGGGTGAACCCCTGCACAGATCCCCTCAAGGCGAACTTAATTTTTTCCATCCCCAGGAAACTTGACATGTCCGCAAGCCACCACTCAGTCTTCGGGGGCTTTGAGTCCCTCCACGCCAATAATATTCGTCGCCGGGCTATCAGGGAAGCAAAGGCCAGCACATCGGCCGCTTTCTCCCCCTGGACGCCCGGGTCTTCCGAAACCCCAAAAATTGCCACCCCTGGACTCATCACCACCCTTGTTTTTAGCACCTGGGACATGACCCCCGCAAATCCCTCCCAGTACCCCCTCAGCTCAGGGCATGCCCAAAACATGTGCACATGGTTCGCTGGTCCTCCCGCGCACCTAGCGCATTTGTCCTCTATCCCGAAAAATTTGCTCATCCGAGCCACCGTCATATGGGCCCGGTGAACGACCTTAAATTGGATCAGCCCGAGCCTAGCACATGTCGCGGTCGAGTTTACCCTACTCAGGGCCTCTGCCCACAGCCCATCCTCCATTTCCCCGCCTAGCTCCTCCTCCCATTTAAGTTTCAGTTCCTCTGTCTGGGACCTTTCCTCCCTCATGAGCACCTGATAAATACCCGAGATTCTACCCTCCCCTTCGTCCCTCCCAGAGACTATTCTGTCTAGGATCCCCATTGGCGGGAGGCGCGGGAAAGATGGGACCTGTCTACAAACAAAGTCCCGCAACTGTAGGTATCTAAAATCATTTCCCCTTACCAACCCAAATTTCTCCTCCAAGCTCCTCAAACTCGCGAAGCTCCCTTCCAGGAACATATCACCCACCCTTCCCGCCCCTGCTCGCCGCCATACTCGGAACCCCCCATCCATACTGCCGGGGGCAAACCGATGGTTGTCGCAGATTGGCACCCAGACAGACGCCCCCATCTCCCCCACATGCCTCCTCCACTGGCCCCATATCCGCAGGGTCGCCACCACTACTAGGCTGGTGGTGTACTTGGCCGGCGGCAGTGGTAGAGGAGCCGTGACCAGGGCTTCCAAACTGGAGCCCCTGCACGAAGCCGCCTCCACCCGCTCCCAAATAGACCCCGTACCCACCATCCACTTCCTTATCATAGCGATGTTGGCCGCCCAGTAATAATTGACCAGACTCGGCAACGCCAGCCCCCACTCGCTGCGGTTCCTCTCCAACATCGCCTTCTTCACCCGCGGAGACTTTCCCGCCCAGACAAAGCTCATGATCAGCCCGTTAACTCTTTTGAAGAAGGACTGTGGGATAAAGATCGGGAGGCACTGAAAAATAAACAAAAATCGAGGGAGGATTGTCATCTTTACAGTCTGCACCCTCCCTGCCAGCGACAGCGGGAGTGCATCCCATCTCCGAAACTCTCCCTTCATTTGCTCCACCACCCTGGCCAAATTTAACTTATGCAGCCTGCCCCAGTCTCGTGCCACCTGGATTCCTAAATACCGGAAATTTTCCTCAACTAACCTAAACGGTAGCCCTCTCAATCTGTTCTCCTGGCCCCTTGCCTGTACCACAAACATTTCACTCTTGACCGTATTTAATTTGTATCCGGAGAACTGGCCGAACTCCCTCAGCATTCCCAGTATAGTTCCCATCCCGGCCACTGGGTCCGACACGTACAGGAGCAGGTCGTCTGCATAAAGAGAAACCCTGTGTTCAACCCCGCCCCTCACCATCCCCTTCCAACCCTCTGCGGCTCTCAGCGCAATCGCCAGCGGCTCTATGGCCAGCGCAAACAGCAGCGGGGAGAGCGGGCAGCCCTGCCTGGTCCCTCGGTACAACCTAAAGTACTCCGACACTTCTCTGTTGGTCCTGACGCTGGCCCTCGGGGCCTGATATAATAATTTGATCCAATCCACCAATCCCTCCCCGAACCCAAACCGTCCGAGCACCTCCCATAGATATTCCCACTCCACCCGGTCAAAGGCCTTCTCGGCGTCCATAGCCACCACTACCTCCACCTCTCTACCCGCCGGGGGCATCATTATCACATTGAGCAATCTCCTCAGATTGGCCGCCAGCTGCCTACCTTTCACAAACCCCGTTTGATCCTCCCCAATCACCTCCGGTACACAGTCCTCCATTCTACCCGCCAGTACCTTTGCCAGGAGCTTGGCATCTACATTAATCAGGGAGATTGGCCTGTAGGACCCGCACACCTCCGGGTCTTTACCCCGCTTTAATATCAAAGATATGGTGGCTTGTGACATCGTCGGCGGCAGGGTCCCTCTGTCCCTTGCCTCATTGAAAACCCTCGCCAAGACTGGGCCCACCAGCTCCGAGAACTTCCTATAAAACTCTACTGGGTATCCATCCGGCCCCGGGGACTTCCCCGACTGCATGGCCTTTAGGCCACCCAATACCTCCTCTACTCTAATCGGGGCCCCCAGCTCTTCCACTCGCCCCCCCCCCCCCAACTGTTGGGAATGTTAACCCATCCAGAAACCTTTTCATCCCCTCCGGTTCTTCTGGCGGCTCCGAAGTATACAGCTTACGATAGAAGTCCCGGAATACCCTATTCAATTCTGCCGGATCCTCCACTTTGTGCCCCCCCTCGTCCCTCACTCTACCTATTTCCCTGGCCGCCTCCCTCCTCCTAAGTTGCTGCGCTAACAGTCTGCTAGCCTTTTCCCCATACTCGTACACCACTCCCCTCGCCTTCCTAAGCTGTTCCACTGCCCTGCTCGTGGATAGTGCCCCCAGTTCCGCCTGTAGCCTCTGCCTCTCCCTGAGTAAAACCTCCCCCGGGGACTCCGCGTGCTCTTCATCTATCCGGCCCATTTCCCTGACCAATCTATCCATCTCTGCCCGGTCTGCCTTGGCTCTATGGGCCCCAATTGAAATCAGCTCCCCCCGCACTACTGCCTTTAGCGCCTCCCACATGGTCGCCGCTGAGACCTCCCCAGTGTCATTCACCTGCAGGTAATTTTTTATACATTTCCGAAGCCTCTCTCAGATCCCCTCCTCCGACAGCAGTCCCACATCTAGCCTCCATTGCGGGCTTTGATAGCTCGCTCCCCCGAACTGCAGGTCCACCCAATGCGGGGCATGGTCTGAAATGGTAATTGCTGAGTATTCCGTGTTCTTTACCTCCCCCCTACAGTCCCTGCTTAGCACAAAGAAATCTATCCTGGAATATACTTTGTGGACGTGCGAGTAAAACGAGTAGCCCCTTCCTGTTGGCTGTCCCTCTCTCCAGGGGTCCACTGCCCCCATTTGCTCCATAAACCCTTTCAGCTCCCTTGCCATTGCTGAGAGTCTACGCGTTCTGGGACACGACCGATCCAAAGTCGGGTCAAGGACCATGTTAAAGTCCCCTCCCATTATTAGCCTGCGAGAATCCAAGTCCGGGATCTTCCCCAGCACTCTTTTAATGAAGTCCACGTCATCCCAGTTCGGGGCATATATATTCACCAGCACCACTCTTCTCCCCTCCAGCCTCCCCCGTACCATCAGGTATCTGCCCCCCCTGTCTGCGGATATGCCCTCTGCCTCAAATTGCACGCGCTTGTTGATCATGATTGCCATCCCTCTGGACTTCGAGTCCAAGTCCGAGTGGAAGACCTGGCTAATCCAGCCCTTCCTTAGCCTGGTCTGGTCTGACACTTTCAGATGTGTCTCCTGCAACATAATTACGTCCGCCCTCAGGGCCCGCAAGTGCGCGAACACCCGCGCCCTCTTAACCGGCCCATTCAGTCCCTTGACGTTCCAGGTGATCAGCCTGGTCGGGGGGCACATCCCACCCCCCCCACCCCGCCGGTCAGCCATAGCCTTTCTCGGGCCAGCCCCTGACCCGTGCGTCGCGCCCTTCCTGGCCCGCCCTATAGCTGCCTCCACCCTCGACCTCCTTTCCAGTGCCTATTTCAAGCCCCTCTCCCGTCAGCAGAACAACCCCCCCTCCCCTAACCCCATCCCCCGATACCCCCACCCCTGCCATCTACTGGCTGTAGCTTCCCCCCCCCATCTGACTTCCTTGACTAGCCAATCTGCTAGCCCGGTGACTCAACACTCCGGCGCCTTCCTGTCCCATTCCCCTTGTTTCCCCGCCCTCCTCCCCACCCACTGGGGCAAGCCGGCTCCAGTGTCTTCCGCGAGCTGCACAAAAAGCCCAAACAGAAAAAAAAAAGGGAAAAAACATAGAAAAAAGAGAAAAAGCACATAAATGTCCATGAACAAAGGAAAGAGTCTCAAATGTTCCGCTTGGCCCCATTGGCCCAGCAAACCGTTGAGCAGCAGTCCAGGCACATTCGGCGTTCCTCCCCACAGAAATCCTCGGGCCCTAACTCGCTTCCTTGGGGCCTCCTTTCGGGACCAGCCCCAGGTCCCTCACAAAATCCATCGCTTCTTTGGGCTTGGAAAAGTAGTGGTGTTGACCCTGGTGCGTGACCCATAGCCGAGCTGGGAACAGCAGACCAAACTTCACGTGCTTCTTGAACAGCACCTCCTTGACATTCTTAAAGGCTGCTCGCCGCCGAGCCACCTCCTGGCTTAGGTCCTGATAGATGCGGAGAACACTGTTATTCCACGTGCTGCTCCTGGCGCTCTTTGCCCACTGTAGCACCCGCTCCTTGTCCACGAACCTGTGGAACCTAATCACCATTGGGCGGGGGGGTCCGCCCAGCCGCCCCTGCCTTGCCTGCACCCTGTGTGCCCCCTCCAGCTCCAGCGGTCGCGGAAAGGCTTTGGCCCCCATCAGCTGCTTCAGCAGGTCTGCTACAAACGCTGCAGCATCAGCTCCCTCCGCCCCCTCCGGGAGGCCGACCATCCTCAGATTGTTCCTGCGGACTCTATTCTCCAGCTCCTCCACTCTGTCCAGCAGTCTTCTCTGCCGCTCTTTCAGGCCGTCCACTTCTAGCGCTGCAACCGTTTGCGCATCCGCCTGCTCCTCCACCGCCTCTCCCAGCTCCTTAACTTTAACATCCTGGGCGTCCAGCCTCTGGTTCAGCTGATCCACCGCTTTCTGGATTGGGTCCAAGCTGTCCCGCTTCAGCGCTTCAAAACTGGACTTCATTACCTGGAGCATGTTATCCAGCGCCAACTGGATTGCTGAGTCCGGGGTCCGTGTGTCCGCCATCTTAGGTCCCAGGTAATTTTCTTCCGGTCCTTGTCTCTGTCCCTTTTTCTCCTTCTTCTTCTGCCTTCTGGAATCCCGCTGTTCCATGTGCCGCAGCCCGCTCCTCAGCGCCTCCGCTGCCGCTTTCCTTCGCCCAGCTCCTTCAATTTTACCTCCTGGGCATCTGAAGTGGGTCCAAGCTGTCCCTCCTCAGCAACTCCAAACTTTTTTTCCCTTTGTCCTGGAGGAAGGAAGGTCCGTGGGTCCGCCATCTTACCCTCCAGGTCAGCTTCCTCCTTCTCTCTCTCTCTCCTTCTTCCTCACCTGCTGGCCTCCCACACTTACATCATCTGCAGCCCGCTCTCCTCCTCTGTTCCAGGCAGCCTTTCTGCCGCCTCCGTAGTCCCGCTATCGCGGGGAAACAGCTGTTCCAGCCGGCCGGAGTGAGAGCCCACCGAATGTGCGGCTCACCCGGACATCGCCGCCACCGGAAGCCCCGATCACACGGATTTTAAACATTAACTCTGTGTCTGGCTCCAAAGATATCCTCTCATTTTCTGAGCCTCAATCCTATCATTTTTAGACTCGCACGCAGAGTCGCAGCTTCCGCAGTATTTTCCTTTGGATGCATGACAGGATTTACCTGAGGAATTCCAGAAGGAACATTTTGGCTGTTTCCCAGCGATATCTGTGATGAAGAGTGACCCAGCCTCGAAATATTAGCTCGGTTCTCTCTTCACAGATGCTGCCAGACCCACTGTTATTTTCCATCATTTCCTGTTTTTTTTTTCAGATTTCACATCCACAGTAATTTGCTTTTATATTGAACGATTTATGTTGCTGCATGTTAGCAAGAACGAATCGGGCGGGATAAATGATGGGGCGTTTTCCATGAAGATGTGGTGCAGACACACTTTTACACCCTGAAACTTTGCAATTTGCATAATTTGCTCCTTTACTAGATGGGTTTACTTGCGTTCACGCTCTGCCACAACAAACATCAGATGACACCCCTTATTCTATCTCTAAAAATAAAATATGTTTCTTTGTTGCTTCCCACTCATCTCTCCAAACAAAATGTAATCTTCAATGTCTCGAAGTACCAGTGCAGGTCCCGTGGGTAACAACAGTTGTCCCATCACAAGTCACTGGTAAAAAGCAAGTACAAGCTGAAGAATTTGAGAAAGGGAGCCAAAGGAAGGCTGCCGCTCTGCTTGTGTGGAAAATGAGCAGGAGAGGCTGAATTACCAATGAAGAAAATTCAAAAGGTACAATATGAGAGTTTGAAGTGAGCAATGAGGAATTTTTAAGAATGAGCCCTGGTAGCTCAGTCGGTAGAGCTTCAGACTTTTAATCTGAGGGCCCAGGGTTCAAGTCCCTGTCAAGGCTTTCAGTTTGTCTCAAGGCGCTTGCTCCCCAATGAACAGTAGGAAAAAAGAATAGAAAATGCAGGATGATTTATGAAAAGTGGAAGAATCGTGACAATGTTGGGTTTGCCAAATTGCAACACCCATCAAGAAGTTTTGCTAGATTTTCGGTTAATGTAAAAACTCGCTCCTGGTCTTGTCCTGCATTCTGCCACTATAGTTTTCTGGTCACGTTTAATCACTTCAAAATTCGTAAAATATTTCCTGTTTGTTTACTTCTTCCCTGCAGGACTGCTATAATTAATAACTTTCAGAAATTACTGCAATTTTTACACTTTCAAAAGCCCATTGCAGATGAATATTTTAATTTGCACTCTCAAAGTCAGCATAAGAAATCAACAAGACTGGTGTTTAATCAAAATAATTGAAATCTGTTCTAAACTTGCAAGCCCACAATAAAGGTTGGTGCTGTGGCTTAGATGGTTAAAGTGCCTGTCTAGTAAACAGGAGATGCTGAGTTCAAATCTCAGCAGTGCCTTTGGGTCAAAGCTTGGAGCCTGTGAAGAAATGTTCCCAATTCAATGGTGAATGCAGAACACATTGGCAGAATATCTGTGGCACCGAACTTCTAGTTTGCTTTACCTTGATTTTTGTCAAACTTTATTCAACCTTCCATAGCTCCCATATGTCATGCAAATTCCATTTTTCTCACCTACTCCATTGCATGTACTCCTCGCTTCAGCTCTGAGTAAAGATCACACGGATTTTAAACATTAACTCTGTGTCTGGCTCCAAAGATATCCTCTCATTTTCTGAGCCTCAATCCTATCATTTTTAGACTCGCACGCAGAGTCGCAGCTTCCGCAGTATTTTCCTTTGGATGCATGACAGGATTTACCTGAGGAATTCCAGAAGGAACAGTTTGGCTGTTTCTCAGCGATATCTGTGAGCAACGATTGAATGATTAAATGCTTTACTCTGATGAAGAGTGACCCAGCCTCGAAATATTAGCTCGGTTCTCTCTTCACAGATGCTGCCAGACCCACTGATATTTTCCATCATTTTCCGTTTTTTTTTCAGATTTCACATCCACAGTAATTTGCTTTTATATTGAACGATTTATGTTGCAGCATGTTAGCAAGAACGAATCGGGCGGGATAAATGATGGGGCATTTTCCATGAAGATGTGGTGCAGACACACTTTTACACCCTGAAACTTTGCAATTTGCATAATTTGCTCCTTTACTAGATGGGTTTACTTGCGTTCACGCTCTGCCACAACAAACATCAGATGACACCCCTTATTCTATCTCTAAAAATAAAATATGTGTCTTTGTTGCTTCCCACTCATCTCTCACCAAACAAAATGTAATCTTCAATGTCTCGAAGTACCAGTGCACGTCCCTGGGTAACAACAGTTGTCCCATCACAAGTCACTGGTAAAAAGCAAGTACAAGCTGAAGAATTTGAGAAAGGGAGCCAAAGGAAGGCTGCCGCTCTGCTTGTGAGGAAAATGAGCAGGAGAGGCTGAATTACCAATGAAGAAAATTCAAAAGGTACAATATGAGAGTTTGAAGTGAGCAATGAGGAATTTTTAAGAATGAGCCCTGGTAACTCAGTCGGTAGAGCTTCAGACTTTTAATCTGAGGGCCCAGGGTTCAAGTCCTTGTCAGGGCTTTCAGTTTGTCTCAAGGTGCTTGCTCCCCAAAGAACAGTAGGAAAAAAGATTAGAAAATGCAGGATGATTTATGAAAAGTGGAAGAATCGTGACAATGTTGGGTTTGCCAAATTGCAACAGCCATCAAGAAGTTTTGCTAGATTTTCGGTTAATGTAAAAACTCGCTCCTGGTCTTGTCCTGCATTATAGAACATAGAACATAGAACGATACAGCGCAGTACAGGCCCTTCGGCCCTCGATGTTGCACCGACATGGAAAAAATCTAAAGGCCATCTAACCTACACTATGCCCTTATCATCCATATGCTTATCCAATAAATTTTTAAATGCCCTCAATGTTGGCGAGTTCACTACTGTTGCAGGTAGGGCATTCCACGGCCTCACCACTCTTTGCGTAAAAAACCCACCTCTGACCTCTGTCCTATATCTATTACCCCTCAATTTAAGGCTATGTCCCCTCGTGCTAGCCACCTCCATCCGCGGGAGAAGGCTCTCGCTGTCCACCCTATCTAACCCTCTGATCATTTTGTATGCCTCTATTAAGTCACCTCTTAACCTTCTTCTCTCTAACGAAAACAACCTCAAGTCCATCAGCCTTTCCTCATAAGATTTTCCCTCCATACCAGGCAACATCCTGGTAAATCTCCTCTGCACCCGTTCCAAAGCTTCCACGTCCTTCCTATAATGAGGCGACCAGAACTGTACGCAATACTCCAAATGCGGCCGTACTAGAGTTTTGTACAACTGCAACATGACCTCATGGCTCCGGAACTCAATCCCTCTACCAATAAAGGCCAACACACCATAGGCCTTCTTCACAACCCTATCAACCTGGGTGGCAACTTTCAGGGATCTATGTACATGGACACCGAGATCCCTCTGCTCATCCACACTACCAAGAATTTTACCATTAGCCAAATATTCCGCATTTCTGTTATTCTTTCCAAAGTGAATCACCTCACACTTCTCCACATTAAACTCCATTTGCCACCTCTCAGCCCAGCTCTGCCGCTTATCTATGTCCCTCTGTAACCTGCAACATCCTTCTGCACTGTCTACAACTCCACCGACTTTAGTGTCGTCTGCAAATTTACTCACCCATCCTTCTGCGCCCTCCTCTAGGTCATTTATAAAAATGACAAACAGCAACGGCCCCAGAACAGATCCTTGTGGTACGCCACTCGTAACTGAACTCCATTCTGAACATTTCCCATCAACTACCACTCTCTGTCTTCTTTCAACTAGCCAATTTCTGATCCACATCTCTAAATCACCCTCAATCCCCAGCCTCCGTATTTTCTGCAATAGACGACCGTGGGGAACCTTATCAAACGCTTTACTGAAATCCATATACACCACATCAACTGCTCTACCCTCGTCTACCTGTTCAGTCACCTTCTCAAAGAACTCGATAAGGTTTGTGAGGCATGACCTACCCTTCACAAAACCATGCTGACTGTCCCTAATGATATTATTCCTCTCTAGATGATTATAAATTGTATCTTTTATAATCCTCTCCAAGACTTTACCCACCACAGACGTTAGGCTCACCGGCCTATAGTTACCGGGGTTATCTCTACTCCCCTTCTTGAACAAAGGGACCACATTTGCTATCCTCCAGTCCTCTGGCACTATTCCTGTAGCCAATGATTATGCCACTATAGTTTTCTGGTCATGTTTAATCACTTCAAAATTCGTAAAATATTTCCTGTTTGTTTACTTCTTCCTTGCAGGACTGCTATAAATTAATAACTTTCAGAAATTACTGCAATTTTTACACTTTCAAAAGCCCATTGCAGATGAATATTTTAATTTGCACTCTCAAAGTCAGCACAAGAAATCAACAATACTGGTGTTTAATCAAAATAATTGAAATCTGTTCTAAACTTGCAAGCCCGCAATCAAGGTTGGTGCTGTGGCTTAGATGGTTAAAGTGCCTGTCTAGTAAACAGGAGATTCTGAGTTCAATTCTCAGCAGTGCATTTGGGTCAAAGCTTGGAGTCTGTGAAGAAATGTTCCCAATTCAATGGTGAATGCAGAACACATTGGCAGAATATCTGTGGCACCGAACTTCTAGTTTGCTTTAACTTAATTTTTGTCAAACTTTATTCAACCTTCTATAGCTCCCATATTTCATGCAACCTCCATTTTCCTCACCTACTCCATTGCATGTACTCCTCGCTTCAGCTCTGAGTAAAGATCACATGGATTTGAAACATTAACACTGTGTCTGGCTCCAAAGATATCCCCTCATTTTCTGACCCTCAATCCTATCATTTTTAGCTTCTCACGCAGAGTCGCAGCTTCCGCAGTATTTTCCTTTGGATGCATGACAGGATTTACCTGAGGAATTCCTGAAGGATCATTTTGACTGTTTCTCAGCGATATCTGTGAGCAACGATTGAATGATTAAATGCTTTACTCTGATGAAGAGTGACCCAACCTCGAAATATTTGCTCGGTTCTCTCTTCACAGATGCTGCCAGACCCACTGATATTTTCCATCATTTCCTGTTTTTATTTTAGATTTCACATCCACAGTAATTTTCTTTTATATTGAACGATTTATGTTGCTGCATGTTAGCAAGAACGAATCGTGCGGGATAAATGATGGGGCGTTTTCCATGAAGATGTGGTGCAGACACACTTTTATACCCTGAAACTTTGCAATTTGCATAATTTTCTCCTTTATTAGATGGGTTTACTTGCGTTCACGCTCTGCCACAACAAACATCAGATGACACCCTTTATTCTATCTCTAAGTATAAAATCTGTGTCTCTGTTGCTTCCCACTCATCTCTCACCAATCAAAATGTAATCTTCAATGTCTCGAAGTACCAGTGCAGGTCCCTGGGTAACAACAGTTGTCACATCACAAGTCACTGGTAAAAAGCAAGTACAAGCTGAAGAATTTGAGAAAGGGAGCCAAAGGAAGGCTGCCGCTCTGCTTGTGAGGAAAATGAGCAGGAGAGGCTGAATTACCAAATAAGAAAATTCAAAAGGTACAATTTGAGAGTTTGAAGTGAGCAATGAGGATTTTTTAAGAATGGGCCCTGGTAGCTCAGTCGGTAGAGCATCAGACTTTTAATCTGAGGGCCCAGGGTTTAAGTCCCTGTCAGACCTTTCAGTTTGTCTCAAGGTACTTGCTCCCCAATGAACAGTAGGAAAAAAGAATAGAAAATGCAGGATGATTTATGAAAAGTGGAAGAATCGTGACAATGTTGGGTTTGCCAAATTGCAACAGCCATCAAGAAGTTTTGCTAGATTTTTGGTTAATGTAAAAACTCGCTCCTGGTCTTGTCCTTCATTATGCCACTATAGTTTTCTGGTCATGTTTAATCACTTCAAAATTCGTAAAATATTTCAGGTTTGTTGACTTCTTCCCTACAGGACTGCTATAAATTAATAACTTTCAGAAATTACTGCAATTTTTACACTTTCAAAAGCCCATTGCAGATGAATATTTTAATTTGCACTCTCAAAGTCAGCATAAGAAATCATCAATACTGGTGTTTAATCAAAATAATTGAAATCTGTTCTAAACTTGCAAGCCCACAATCAAGGTTGGTGCTGTGGCTTAGATGGTTAAAGTGCCTGTCTAGTAAACAGGAGATCCTGATTTCAAATCTCAGCAGTGCCTTTGGGTCAAAGCTTGGAGCCTCTGAGGGAATGTTCCCAATTTAATTGCAGAACACGTTGGCAAAATATCTGTGGCACCGAACTTCTAGTTTGCTTTACCTTGATTTTTGTCAAACTTTATTCAACCTTCCGTAACTCCCATATGTCATGCAAATTCCATTTTTCTCACCTACTCCATTGCATGTACTCCTCGCTTCAGCTCTGAGTAAAGATCACACGGATTTTAAACATTAACTCTGTGTCTGGCTCCAAAGATATCCTCTCATTTTCTGAGCCTCAATCCTATCATTTTTAGACTCGCACGCAGAGTCGCAGCTTCCGCAGTATTTTCCTTTGGATGCATGACAGGATTTACCTGAGGAATTCCAGAAGGAACAGTTTGGCTGTTTCTCAGCGATATCTGTGAGCAACGATTGAATGATTAAATGCTTTACTCTGATGAAGAGTGACCCAGCCTCGAAATATTAGCTCGGTTCTCTCTTCACAGATGCTGCCAGACCCACTGATATTTTCCATCATTTCCTGTTTTTTTTCCAGATTTCACATCCACAGTAATTTGCTTTTATATTGAACGATTTATGTTGCAGCATGTTAGCAAGAACGAATCGGGCGGGATAAATGATGGGGCATTTTCCATGAAGATGTGGTGCAGACACACTTTTACACCCTGAAACTTTGCAATTTGCATAATTTGCTCCTTTACTAGATGGGTTTACTTGCGTTCACGCTCTGCCACAACAAACATCAGATGACACCCTTATTCTATCTCTTAAAATAAAATATGTGTCTCTGTTGCTTCCCACTCATCTCTCACCAACAAAACTGTAATCTTCAATGTCTCGAAGTACCAGTGCAGGTCCCTGGATAACAACAGTTGTCACATCACAAGTCACTGGTAAAAAGCAAGTACAAGCTGAAGAATTTGAGAAAGGGAGCCAAAGGAAGGCTGCCGCTCTGCTTGTGAGGAAAATGAGCAGGAGAGGCTGAATTACCAATGAAGAAAATTCAAAAGGTACAATATGAGAGTTTGAAGTGAGCAATGAGGAATTTTTAAGAATGAGCCCTGGTAGCTCAGTCGGTAGAGCTTCAGACTTTTAATCTGAGGGCCCAGGGTTCAAGTCCCTGTCAGGGCTTCCAGTTTGTCTCAAGGCACTTGCTCCCCAATGAACAGTAGGAAAAAAGAATAGAAAATGCAGGATGATTTATGAAAAGTGGAAGAATCGTGACAATGTTGGGTTAGCCAAATTGCAACACCCATCAATAAGTTTTGCTAGATTTTCGGTTCATGTAAAAACTCGCTCCTGGTATTGTCCTGCATTCTGCCACTATAGTTTTCTGGTCATGTTTAATCACTTCAAAATTCGTAAAATATTTCCTGTTTGTTTACTTCTTCCCTGCAGGACTGCTATAAATTAATAACTTTCAGAAATTACTGCAATTTTTACACTTTCAAAAGCCCATTGCAGATGAATATTTTAATTTGCACTCTCAAAGTCAGCATAAGAAATCAACAAGACTGGTGTTTAATCAAAATAATTGAAATCTGTTCTAAACTTGCAAGCCCACAATAAAGGTTGGTGCTGTGGCTTAGATGGTTAAAGTGCCTACATAGTAAACAGCAGATCCTGAGTTCAAATCTCAGCAGTGCATTTGGGTCAAAGCTTGGAGCCTGTGAAGAAATGTTCCCAATTCAATGGTGAATGCAGAACACATTGGCAGAATATGTGTGGCACCGAACTTCTAGTTTGCTTTACCTTGATTTTTGTCAAACTTTATTCAACCTTCCATAGCTCCCATATGTCATGCAAATTCCATTTTCCTCACCTACTCCATTGCATGTACTCCTCGCTTCAGCTCTGAGTAAAGATCACACGGATTTTAAACATTAACTCTGTGTCTGGCTCCAAAGATATCCTCTCATTTTCTGAGCCTCAATCCTATCATTTTTAGACTCGCACGCAGAGTCGCAGCTTCCGCAGTATTTTCCTTTGGATGCATGATAGGATTTACCTGAGGAATTCCAGAAGGAACATTTTGGCTGTTTCTCAGCGATATCTGTGAGCAACGATTGAATGATTAAATGCTTTACTCTGATGAAGAGTGACCCAGCCTCGAAATATTAGCTCGGTTCTCTCTTCACAGATGCTGCCAGACCCACTGATATTTTCCATCATTTCCTGTTTTTTTTCCAGATTTCACATCCACAGTAATTTGCTTTTATATTGAACGATTTATGTTGCTGCATGTTAGCAAGAACGAATCGGGCGGGATAAATGATGGGGCATTTTCCATGAAGATGTGGTGCAGACACACTTTTACACCCTGAAACTTTGCAATTTGCATAATTTGCTCCTTTACTAGATGGGCTTACTTGCGTTCACGCTCTGCCACAACAAACATCAGATGACACCCTTATTCTATCTCTAAAAATAAAATCTGTGTCTCTGTTGCTTCCCACTCATCTCTCACCAATCAAAATGTAATCTTCAATGTCTCGAAGTACCAGTGCAGGTCCCTGGGTAACAACAGTTGTCACATCACAAGTCACTGGTAAAAAGCAAGTACAAGCTGAAGAATTTGAGAAAGGGAGCCAAAGGAAGGCTGCCGCTCTGCTTGTGAGGAAAATGAGCAGGAGAGGCTGAATTACCAATGAAGAAAATTCAAAAGGTACAATATGAGAGTTTGAAGTGAGCAATGAGGAATTTTTAAGAATGAGCCCTGGTAGCTCAGTCGGTAGAGCATCAGACTTTTAATCTGAGGGCCCAGGGTTCAAGTCCCTGTCAGGGCTTTCAGTTTGTCTCAAGGTGCTTGCTCCCCAATGAACAGTAGGAAAAAAGAATAGAAAATGCAGGATGATTTATGAAAAGTGGAAGAATCGTGACAATGTTGGGTTTGCCAAATTGCAACAGCCATCAAGAAGTTTTGCTAGATTTTCGGTTAATGTAAAAACTCGCTCCTGGTCTTGTCCTGCATTATGCCACTATAGTTTTCTGGTCATGTTTAATCACTTCAAAATTCGTAAAATATTTCCTGTTTGTTTACTTCTTCCTTGCAGGACTGCTATAAATTAATAACTTTCAGAAATTACTGCAATTTTTACACTTTCAAAGGCCCATTGCAGATGAATATTTTAATTTGCACTCTCAAAGTCAGCATAAGAAATCAACAATACTGGTGTTTAATCAAAATAATTGAAATCTGTTCTAAACTTGCAAGCCTGCAACCAAGGTTGGTGCTGTGGCTTAGATGGTTAAAGTGCCTGTCTAGTAAACAGGAGATCCTGAGTTCAAATCTCAGCAGTGCCTTTGGGTCAAAGCTTGGAGCCTGTGAAGAATGTTCCCAATTCAATGGTGAATGCAGAACACGTTGGCAGAATATCTGTGGCACCGAACTTCTAGTTTGCTTTACCTTGATTTTTGTCAAACTTTATTCAACCTTCCATAGCTCCCATATTTCATGCAAATTCCATTTTCCTCACCTACTCCATTGCATGTACTCCTCGCTTCAGCTCTGAGTAAAGATCACACGGATTTTAAACATTAACACTGTGTCTGGCTCCAAAGATATCCTCTCATTTTCTGACCCTCAATCCTATCATTTTTAGACTCGCACGCAGAGTCGCAGCTTCCGCAGTATTTTCCTTTGGATGCATGACAGGATTTACCTGAGGAATTCCAGAAGGAACATTTTGACTGTTTCTCAGCGATATCTGTGAGCAACGATTGAATGATTAAATGCTTTACTCTGATGAAGAGTGACCCAGCCTCGAAATATTAGCTCGGTTCTCTCTTCACAGATGCTGCCAGACCCACTGATATTTTCCATCATTTCCTGTTTTTTTTTCAGATTTCACATCCACAGTAATTTGCTTTTATATTGAACGATTTATGTTGCTGCATGTTAGCAAGAACGAATCGGGCGGGATAAATGATGGGGCGTTTTCCATGAAGATGTGGTGCAGACACACTTTTACACCCTGAAACTTTGCAATTTGCATAATTTGCTCCTTTACTAGATGGGTTTACTTGCGTTCACGCTCTGCCACAACAAACATCAGATGACACCCTTTATTCTATCTCTAAAATAAAATCTGTGTCTCTGTTGCTTCCCACTCATCTCTCACCAATCAAAATGTAATCTTCAATGTCTCGAAGTACCAGTGCAGGTCCCTGGGTAACAACAGTTGTCACATCACAAGTCACTGGTAAAAAGCAAGTACAAGCTGAAGAATTTGAGAAAGGGAGCCAAAGGAAGGCTGCCGCTCTGCTTGTGAGGAAAATGAGCAGGAGAGGCTGAATTACCAATGAAGAAAATTCAAAAGGTACAATATGAAAGTTTGAAGTGAGCAATGAGGAATGTTTAAGAATGGGCCCTGGTAGCTCAGTCGGTAGAGCATCAGACTTTTAATCTGAGGGCCCAGGGTTCAAGTCCCTGTCAGGGCTTTCAGTTTGTCTCAAGGCGCTTGCTCCCCAATGAACAGTAGGAAAAAAGAATAGAAAATGCAGGATGATTTATGAAAAGTGGAAGAATCGTGACAATGTTGGGTTTGCCAAATTGCAACAGCCATCAAGAAGTTTTGCTAGATTTTCGGTTAATGTAAAAACTCGCTCCTGGTCTTGTCCTGCATTATGCCACTATAGTTTTCTGGTCATGTTTAATCACTTCAAAATTCGTAAAATATTTCCTGTTTGTTTACTTCTTCCCTGCAGGACTGCTATAAATTAATAACTTTCAGAAATTACTGCAATTTTTACACTTTCAAAAGCCCATTGCAGATGAATATTTTAATTTGCACTCTCAAAGTCAGCATAAGAAATCAACAATACTGGTGTTTAATCAAAATAATTGAAATCTGTTCTAAACTTGCAAGCCCACAATCAAGGTTGGTGCTGTGGCTTAGATGGTTAAAGCTGCCTGTCTAGTAAACAGGAGATCCTGAGTTCAAATCTCAGCAGTGCCTTTGGGTCGAAGCTTGGAGCCTGTAGAGGAATGTTCCCAATTCAATGGTGAATGCAGAACATGTCGGCAGAATATCTGTGGCACCGAACTTCTAGTTTGCTTTACCTTGATTTTTGTCAAACTTTATTCAACCTTCCATAGCTCCCATATTTCATGCAAATTCCATTTTCCTCACCTACTCCATTGCATGTACTCCTCGCTTCAGCTCTGAGTAAAGATCACACGGATTTTAAACATTAACACTGTGTCTGGCTCCAAAGATATCCTCTCATTTTCTGAGCCTCAATCCTATCATTTTTAGACTCGCACGCAGAGTCGCAGCTTCCGCAGTATTTTCCTTTGGATGCATGACAGGATTTACCTGAGGAATTCCAGAAGGAACATTTTGGCTGTTTCTCAGCGATATCTGTGAGCAACGATTGAATGATTAAATGCTTTACTCTGATGAAGAGTGACCCAGCCTCGAAATATTAGCTCGGTTCTCTCTTCACAGATGCTGCCAGACCCACTGATATTTTCCATCATTTCCTGTTTTTTTTTCAGATTTCACATCCACAGTAATTTGCTTTTATATTGAACGATTTATGTTGCTGCATGTTAGCAAGAACCAATCGGGCGGGATAAATGATGGGGCGTTTTCCATGAAGATGTGGTGCAGACACACTTTTACACCCTGAAACTTTGCAATTTGCATAATTTGCTCCTTTACTAGATGGGTTTACTTGCGTTCACGCTCTGCCACAACAAACATCAGATGACACCCTTTATTCTTTCTCTAAAAATAAAATCTGTGTCTCTGTTGCTTCCCACTCATCTCTCACCAATCAAAATGTAATCTTCAATGTCTCGAAGTACCAGTGCACGTCCCTGGGTAACAACAGTTGTCACATCACAAGTCACTGGTAAAAAGCAAGTACAAGCTGAAGAATTTGAGAAAGGGAGCCAAAGGAAGGCTGCCGCTCTGCTTGTGAGGAAAATGAGCAGGAGAGGCTGAATTACCAATGAAGAAAATTCAAAAGGTACAATATGAGAGTTTGAAGTGAGCAATGAGGAATGTTTAAGAATGGGCCCTGGTAGCTCAGTCGGTAGAGCATCAGACTTTTAATCTGAGGGCCCAGGGTTCAAGTCCCTGTCAGGGCTTTCAGTTTGTCTCAAGGCGCTTGCTCCCCAATGAACAGTAGGAAAAAAGAATAGAAAATGCAGGATGATTTATGAAAAGTGGAAGAATCGTGACAATGTTGGGTTTGCCAAATTGCAACAGCCATCAAGAAGTTTTGCTAGATTTTCGGTTAATGTAAAAACTCGCTCCTGGTCTTGTCCTGCATTATACCACTATAGTTTTCTGGTCATGTTTAATCACTTCAAAATTCGTAAAATATTTCCTGTTTGTTTACTTCTTCCTGCAGGACTGCTATAAATTAATAACTTTCAGAAATTACTGCAATTTTTACATTTTCAAAAGCCCATTGCAGATGAATATTTTAATTTGCACTCTCAAAGTCAGCATAAGAAATCAACAATACTGGTGTTTAATCAAAATAATTGAAATCTGTTCTAAACTTGCAAGCCCACAATCAAGGTTGGTGCTGTGGCTTAGATGGTTAAAGCGCCTGTCTAGTAAACAGGAGATCCTGAGTTCAAATCTCAGCAGTGCCTTTGGGTCAAAGCTTGGAGCCTGTGAAGAAATGTTCCCAATTCAATGGTGAATGCAGAACACGTTGGCAGAATATCTGTGGCACCGAACTTCTAGTTTGCTTTACCTTGATTTTTGTCAAACTTTATTCAACCTTCCATAGCTCCCATATTTCATGCAAATTCCATTTTCCTCACCTACTCCATTGCATGTACTCCTCGCTTCAGCTCTGAGTAAAGATCACACGGATTTTAAACATTAACACTGTGTCTGGCTCCAAAGATATCCTCTCATTTTCTGAGCCTCAATCCTATCATTTTTAGACTCGCACGCAGAGTCGCAGCTTCCGCAGTATTTTCCTTTGGATGCATGATAGGATTTACCTGAGGAATTCCAGAAGGAACATTTTGGCTGTTTCTCAGCGATATCTGTGAGCAACGATTGAATGATTAAATGCTTTACTCTGATGAAGAGTGACCCAGCCTCGAAATATTAGCTCGGTTCTCTCTTCACAGATGCTGCCAGGCCCACTGATACTTTCCATCATTTCCTGTTTTTTTTTCAGATTTCACATCCACAGTAATTTGCTTTTATATTGAACGATTTATGTTGCTGCATGTTAGCAAGAACCAATCGGGCGGGATAAATGATGGGGCGTTTTCCATGAAGATGTGGTGCAGACACACTTTTACACCCTGAAACTTTGCAATTTGCATAATTTGCTCCTTTACTAGATGGGTTTACTTGCCTTCACGCTCTGCCACAACAAACATCAGATGACACCCTTTATTCTTTCTCTAAAAATAAAATCTGTGTCTCTGTTGCTTCCCACTCATCTCTCACCAATCAAAATGTAATCTTCAATGTCTCGAAGTACCAGTGCACGTCCCTGGGTAACAACAGTTGTCACATCACAAGTCACTGGTAAAAAGCAAGTACAAGCTGAAGAATTTGAGAAAGGGAGCCAAAGGAAGGCTGCCGCTCTGCTTGTGAGGAAAATGAGCAGGAGAGGCTGAATTACCAATGAAGAAAATTCAAAAGGTACAATATGAGAGTTTGAAGTGAGCAATGAGGAATGTTTAAGAATGGGCCCTGGTAGCTCAGTCGGTAGAGCATCAGACTTTTAATCTGAGGGCCCAGGGTTCAAGTCCCTGTCAGGGCTTTCAGTTTGTCTCAAGGTGCTTGCTCCCCAATGAACAGTAGGAAAAAAGAATAGAAAATGCAGGATGATTTATGAAAAGTGGAAGAATCGTGACAATGTTGGGTTTGCCAAATTGCAACAGCCATCAAGAAGTTTTGCTAGATTTTCGGTTAATGTAAAAACTCGCTCCTGGTCTTGTCCTGCATTATACCACTATAGTTTTCTGGTCATGTTTAATCACTTCAAAATTCATAAAATATTTCCTGTTTGTTTACTTCTTCCCTGCAGGACTGCTATAAATTAATAACTTTCAGAAATTACTGCAATTTTTACACTTTCAAAAGCCCATTGCAGATGAATATTTTAATTTGCACTCTCAAAGTCAGCATAAGAAATCAACAATACTGGTGTTTAATCAAAATAATTGAAATCTGTTCTAAACTTGCAAGCCCACAATCAAGGTTGGTGCTGTGGCTTAGATGGTTAAAGCGCCTGTCTAGTAAACAGGAGATCCTGAGTTCAAATCTCAGCAGTGCCTTTGGGTCAAAGCTTGGAGCCTGTGAAGAAATGTTCCCAATTCAATGGTGAATGCAGAACACGTTGGCAGAATATCTGTGGCACTGAACTTCTAGTTTGCTTTACCTTGATTTTTGTCAAACTTTATTCAACCTTCCATAGCTCCCATATTTCATGCAAATTCCATTTTCCTCACCTACTCCATTGCATGTACTCCTCGCTTCAGCTCTGAGTAAAGATCACACGGATTTTAAACATTAACACTGTGTCTGGCTCCAAAGATATCCTCTCATTTTCTGAGCCTCAATCCTATCATTTTTAGACTCGCACGCAGAGTCGCAGCTTCCGCAGTATTTTCCTTTGGATGCATGACAGGATTTACCTGAGGAATTCCAGAAGGAACATTTTGGCTGTTTCTCAGCGATATCTGTGAGCAACGATTGAATGATTAAATGCTTTACTCTGATGAAGAGTGACCCAGCCTCGAAATATTAGCTCGGTTCTCTCTTCACAGATGCTGCCAGACCCACTGATACTTTCCATCATTTCCTGTTTTTTTTTCAGATTTCACATCCACAGTAATTTGCTTTTATATTGAACGATTTATGTTGCTGCATGTTAGCAAGAACGAATCGGGCGGGATAAATGATGGGGCGTTTTCCATGAAGATGTGGTGCAGACACACTTTTACACCCTGAAACTTTGCAATTTGCATAATTTGCTCCTTTACTAGATGGGTTTACTTGCGTTCACGCTCTGCCACAACAAACATCAGATGACACCCTTTATTCTATCTCTAAAAATAAAATCTGTGTCTCTGTTGCTTCCCACTCATCTCTCACCAATCAAAATGTAATCTTCAATGTCTCGAAGTACCAGTGCACGTCCCTGGGTAACAACAGTTGTCACATCACAAGTCACTGGTAAAAAGCAAGTACAAGCTGAAGAATTTGAGAAAGGGAGCCAAAGGAAGGCTGCCGCTCTGCTTGTGAGGAAAATGAGCAGGAGAGGCTGAATTACCAATGAAGAAAATTCAAAAGGTACAATATGAGAGTTTGAAGTGAGCAATGAGGAATGTTTAAGAATGGGCCCTGGTAGCTCAGTCGGTAGAGCATCAGACTTTTAATCTGAGGGCCCAGGGTTCAAGTCCCTGTCAGGGCTTTCAGTTTGTCTCAAGGCGCTTGCTCCCCAATGAACAGTAGGAAAAAAGAATAGAAAATGCAGGATGATTTATGAAAAGTGGAAGAATCGTGACAATGTTGGGTTTGCCAAATTGCAACAGCCATCAAGAAGTTTTGCTAGATTTTCGGTTAATGTAAAAACTCGCTCCTGGTCTTGTCCTGCATTATACCACTATAGTTTTCTGGTCATGTTTAATCACTTCAAAATTCGTAAAATATTTCCTGTTTGTTTACTTCTTCCCTGCAGGACTGCTATAAATTAATAACTTTCAGAATTACTGCAATTTTTACACTTTCAAAAGCCCATTGCAGATGAATATTTAAATTTGCACTCTCAAAGGCAGCATAAGAAATCAACAATACTGGTGTTTAATCAAAATAATTGAAATTTGTTCTAAACTTGCAAGCCCACAATCAAGGTTGGTGCTGTGGCTTAGATGGTTAAAGCGCCTGTCTAGTAAACAGGAGATCCTGAGTTCAAATCTCAGCAGTGCCTTTGGGTCAAAGCTTGGAGCCTGTGAAGAAATGTTCCCAATTCAATGGTGAATGCAGAACACGTTGGCAGAATATCTGTGGCACCCAACTTCTAGTTTGCTTTACCTTGATTTTTGTCAAACTTTATTCAACCTTCCATAGCTCCCATATTTCATGCAAATTCCATTTTCCTCACCTACTCCATTGCATGTACTCCTCGCTTCAGCTCTGAGTAAAGATCACACGGATTTTAAACATTAACACTGTGTCTGGCTCCAAAGATATCCTCTCATTTTCTGAGCCTCAATCCTATCATTTTTAGACTCGCACGCAGAGTCGCAGCTTCCGCAGTATTTTCCTTTGGATGCATGACAGGATTTACCTGAGGAATTCCAGAAGGAACATTTTGGCTGTTTCTCAGCGATATCTGTGAGCAACGATTGAATGATTAAATGCTTTACTCTGATGAAGAGTGACCCAGCCTCGAAATATTAGCTCGGTTCTCTCTTCACAGATGCTGCCAGGCCCACTGATACTTTCCATCATTTCCTGTTTTTTTTTCAGATTTCACATCCACAGTAATTTGCTTTTATATTGAACGATTTATGTTGCTGCATGTTAGCAAGAACGAATCGGGCGGGATAAATGATGGGGCGTTTTCCATGAAGATGTGGTGCAGACACACTTTTACACCCTGAAACTTTGCAATTTGCATAATTTGCTCCTTTACTAGATGGGTTTACTTGCGTTCACGCACTGCCACATCAAACATCAGATGACACCCTTTATTCTATCTCTAAAAATAAAATCTGTGTCTCTGTTGCTTCCCACTCATCTCTCACCAATCAAAATGTAATCTTCAATGTCTCGAAGTACCAGTGCAGGTCCCTGGGTAACAACAGTTGTCACATCACAAGTCACTGGTAAAAAGCAAGTACAAGCTGAAGAATTTGAGAAAGGGAGCCAAAGGAAGGCTGCCGCTCTGCTTGTGAGGAAAATGAGCAGGAGAGGCTGAATTACCAATGAAGAAAATTCAAAAGGTACAATATGAGAGTTTGAAGTGAGCAATGAGGAATGTTTAAGAATGGGCCCTGGTAGCTCAGTCGGTAGAGCATCAGACTTTTAATCTGAGGGCCCAGGGTTCAAGTCCCTGTCAGGGCTTTCAGTTTGTCTCAAGGCGCTTGCTCCCCAATGAACAGTAGGAAAAAAGAATAGAAAATGCAGGATGATTTATGAAAAGTGGAAGAATCGTGACAATGTTGGGTTTGCCAAATTGCAACAGCCATCAAGAAGTTTTGCTAGATTTTCGGTTAATGTAAAAACTCGCTCCTGGTCTTGTCCTGCATTATACCACTATAGTTTTCTGGTCATGTTTAATCACTTCAAAATTCGTAAAATATTTCCTGTTTGTTTACTTCTTCCCTGCAGGACTGCTATAAATTAATAACTTTCAGAAATTACTGCAATTTTTACACTTTCAAAAGCCCATTGCAGATGAATATTTTAATTTGCACTCTCAAAGTCAGCAGAAGAAATCAACAATACTGGTGTTTAATCAAAATAATTGAAATCTGTTCTAAACTTGCAAGCCCACAATCAAGGTTGGTGCTGTGGCTTAGATGGTTAAAGCGCCTGTCTAGTAAACAGGAGATCCTGAGTTCAAATCTCAGCAGTGCCTTTGGGTCAAAGCTTGGAGCCTGTGAAGAAATGTTCCCAATTCAATGGTGAATGCAGAACACGTTGGCAGAATATCTGTGGCACCGAACTTCTAGTTTGCTTTACCTTGATTTTTGTCAAACTTTATTCAACCTTCCATAGCTCCCATATTTCATGCAAATTCCATTTTCCTCACCTACTCCATTGCATGTACTCCTCGCTTCAGCTCTGAGTAAAGATCACACGGATTTTAAACATTAACACTGTGTCTGGCTCCAAAGATATCCTCTCATTTTCTGAGCCTCAATCCTATCATTTTTAGACTCGCACGCAGAGTCGCAGCTTCCGCAGTATTTTCCTTTGGATGCATGACAGGATTTACCTGAGGAATTCCAGAAGGAACATTTTGGCTGTTTCTCAGCGATATCTGTGAGCAACGATTGAATGATTAAATGCTTTACTCTGATGAAGAGTGACCCAGCCTCGAAATATTAGCTCGGTTCTCTCTTCACAGATGCTGCCAGACCCACTGATATTTCCATCATTTCCTGTTTTTTTTTCAGATTTCACATCCACAGTAATTTGCTTTTATATTGAACGATTTATGTTGCTGCATGTTAGCAAGAACGAATCGGGCGGGATAAATGATGGGGCGTTTTCCATGAAGATGTGGTGCAGACACACTTTTACACCCTGAAACTTTGCAATTTGCATAATTTGCTCCTTTACTAGATGGGTTTACTTGCGTTCACGCTCTGCCACAACAAACATCAGATGACACCCTTTATTCTATCTCTAAAAATAAAATCTGTGTCTCTGTTGCTTCCCACTCATCTCTCACCAATCAAAATGTAATCTTCAATGTCTCGAAGTACCAGTGCAGGTCCCTGGGTAACAACAGTTGTCACATCACAAGTCACTGGTAAAAAGCAAGTACAAGCTGAAGAATTTGAGAAAGGGAGCCAAAGGAAGGCTGCCGCTCTGCTTGTGAGGAAAATGAGCAGGAGAGGCTGAATTACCAATGAAGAAAATTCAAAAGGTACAATATGAGAGTTTGAAGTGAGCAATGAGGAATGTTTAAGAATGGGCCCTGGTAGCTCAGTCGGTAGAGCATCAGACTTTTAATCTGAGGGCCCAGGGTTCAAGTCCCTGTCAGGGCTTTCAGTTTGTCTCAAGGCGCTTGCTCCCCAATGAACAGTAGGAAAAAAGAATAGAAAATGCAGGATGATTTATGAAAAGTGGAAGAATCGTGACAATGTTGGGTTTGCCAAATTGCAACAGACATCAAGAAGTTTTGCTAGATTTTCGGTTAATGTAAAAACTCGCTCCTGGTCTTGTCCTGCATTTTACCACTATAGTTTTCTCGTCATGTTTAATCACTTCAAAATTCGTAAAATATTTCCTGTTTGTTTACTTCTTCCCTGCAGGACTGCTATAAATTAATAACTTTCAGAAATTACTGCAATTTTTACACTTTCAAAAGCCCATTGCAGATGAATATTTTAATTTGCACTCTCAAAGTCAGCATAAGAAATCAACAATACTGGTGTTTAATCAAAATAATTGAAATCTGTTCTAAACTTGCAAGCCCACAATCAAGGTTGGTGCTGTGGCTTAGATGGTTAAAGCGCCTGTCTAGTAAACAGGAGATCCTGAGTTCAAATCTCAGCAGTGCCTTTGGGTCAAAGCTTGGAGCCTGTGAAGAAATGTTCCCAATTCAATGGTGAATGCAGAACACGTTGGCAGAATATCTGTGGCACCGAACTTCTAGTTTGCTTTACCTTGATTTTTGTCAAACTTTATTCAACCTTCCATAGCTCCCATATTTCATGCAAATTCCATTTTCCTCACCTACTCCATTGCATGTACTCCTCGCTTCAGCTCTGAGTAAAGATCACACGGATTTTAAACATTAACACTGTGTCTGGCTCCAAAGATATCCTCTCATTTTCTGAGCCTCAATCCTATCATTTTTAGACTCGCACGCAGAGTCGCAGCTTCCGCAGTATTTTCCTTTGGATGCATGACAGGATTTACCTGAGGAATTCCAGAAGGAACATTTTGGCTGTTTCTCAGCGATATCTGTGAGCAACGATTGAATGATTAAATGCTTTACTCTGATGAAGAGTGACCCAGCCTCGAAATATTAGCTCGGTTCTCTCTTCACAGATGCTGCCAGACCCACTGATATTTTCCATCATTTCCTGTTTTTTTTTCAGATTTCACATCCACAGTAATTTGCTTTTATATTGAACGATTTATGTTGCTGCATGTTAGCAAGAACGAATCGGGCGGGATAAATGATGGGGCGTTTTCCATGAAGATGTGGTGCAGACACACTTTTACACCCTGAAACTTTGCAATTTGCATAATTTACTCCTTTACTAGATGGGTTTACTTGCGTTCACGCTCTGCCACAACAAACATCAGATGACACCCTTTATTCTTTCTCTAAAAATAAAATCTGTGTCTCTGTTGCTTCCCACTCATCTCTCACCAATCAAAATGTAATCTTCAATGTCTCGAAGTACCAGTGCACGTCCCTGGGTAACAACAGTTGTCACATCACAAGTCACTGGTAAAAAGCAAGTACAAGCTGAAGAATTTGAGAAAGGGAGCCAAAGGAAGGCTGCCGCTCTGCTTGTGAGGAAAATGAGCAGGAGAGGCTGAATTACCAATGAAGAAAATTCAAAAGGTACAATATGAGAGTTTGAAGTGAGCAATGAGGAATGTTTAAGAATGGGCCCTGGTAGCTCAGTCGGTAGAGCATCAGACTTTTAATCTGAGGGTCCAGGGTTCAAGTCCCTGTCAGGGCTTTCAGTTTGTCTCAAGGCGCTTGCTCCCCAATGAACAGTAGGAAAAAAGAATAGAAAATGCAGGATGATTTATGAAAAGTGGAAGAATCGTGACAATGTTGGGTTTGCCAAATTGCAACAGCCATCAAGAAGTTTTGCTAGATTTTCGGTTAATGTAAAAACTCGCTCCTGGTCTTGTCCTGCATTATACCACTATAGTTTTCTGGTCATGTTTAATCACTTCAAAATTCGTAAAATATTTCCTGTTTGTTTACTTCTTCCCTGCAGGACTGCTATAAATTAATAACTTTCAGAAATTACTGCAATTTTTACACTTTCAAAAGCCCATTGCAGATGAATATTTTAATTTGCACTCTCAAAGTCAGCATAAGAAATCAACAATACTGGTGTTTAATCAAAATAATTGAAATCTGTTCTAAACTTGCAAGCCCAAAATCAAGGTTGGTGCTGTGGCTTAGATGGTTAAAGCGCCTGTCTAGTAAACAGGAGATCCTGAGTTCAAATCTCAGCAGTGCCTTTGGGTCAAAGCTTGGAGCCTGTGAAGAAATGTTCCCAATTCAATGGTGAATGCAGAACACGTTGGCAGAATATCTGTGGCACCGAACTTCTAGTTTGCTTTACCTTGATTTTTGTCAAACTTTATTCAACCTTCCATAGCTCCCATATTTCATGCAAATTCCATTTTCCTCACCTACTCCATTGCATGTACTCCTCGCTTCAGCTCTGAGTAAAGATCACACGGATTTTAAACATTAACACTGTGTCTGGCTCCAAAGATATCCTCTCATTTTCTGAGCCTCAATCCTATCATTTTTAGACTCGCACGCAGAGTCGCAGCTTCCGCAGTATTTTCCTTTGGATGCATGACAGGATTTACCTGAGGAATTCCAGAAGGAACATTTTGGCTGTTTCTCAGCGATATCTGTAAGCAACGATTGAATGATTAAATGCTTTACTCTGATGAAGAGTGACCCAGCCTCGAAATATTAGCTCGGTTCTCTCTTCACAGATGCTGCCAGACCCACTGATATTTTCCATCATTTCCTGTTTTTTTTTCAGATTTCACATCCACATTAATTTGCTTTTATATTGAACGATTTATGTTGCTGCATGTTAGCAAGAACGAATCGGGCGGGATAAATGATGGGGCGTTTTCCATGAAGATGTGGTGCAGACACACTTTTACACCCTGAAACTTTGCAATTTGCATAATTTGCTCCTTTACTAGATGGGTTTACTTGCGTTCACGCTCTGCCACAACAAACATCAGATGACACCCTTTATTCTATCTCTAAAAATAAAATCTGTGTCTCTGTTGCTTCCCACTCATCTCTCACCAATCAAAATGTAATCTTCAATGTCTCGAAGTACCAGTGCAGGTCCCTGGGTAACAACAGTTGTCACATCACAAGTCACTGGTAAAAAGCAAGTACAAGCTGAAGAATTTGAGAAAGGGAGCCAAAGGAAGGCTGCCGCTCTGCTTGTGAGGAAAATGAGCAGGAGAGGCTGAATTACCAATGAAGAAAATTCAAAAGGTACAATATGAGAGTTTGAAGTGAGCAATGAGGACTGTTTAAGAATGGGCCCTGGTAGCTCAGTCGGTAGAGCATCAGACTTTTAATCTGAGGGCCCAGGGTTCAAGTCCCTGTCAGGGCTTTCAGTTTGTCTCAAGGCGCTTGCTCCCCAATGAACAGTAGGAAAAAAGAATAGAAAATGCAGGATGATTTATGAAAAGTGGAAGAATCGTGACAATGTTGGGTTTGCCAAATTGCAACAGCCATCAAGAAGTTTTGCTAGATTTTCGGTTAATGTAAAAACTCGCTCCTAGTCTTGTCCTGCATTATACCACTATAGTTTTCTGGTCATGTTTAATCACTTCAAAATTCGTAAAATATTTCCTGTTTGTTTACTTCTTCCCTGCAGAACTGGTATAAATTAATAACATTCAGAAATTACTGCAGTTTTTACACTTTCAAAAGCCCATTGCAGATGAATATTTTAATTTGCACTCTCAAAGTCAGCATAAGAAATCAACAATACTGGTGTTTAATCAAAATAATTGAAATCTGTTCTAAACTTGCAAGCCGACAATCAAGGTTGGTGCTGTTAAATGGTTAAAGTGCCTGTCGAGTAAACAGGAGATCCTGAGTTCAAAATTAGGAGCCTGTGAAGAAATGCTCCCAATTCAATTCAATGGATTTAAGGGGTGCTGGAATTGCGCCGCCCCGGTTGGCGGGCTCCCCGCGGCGATTTTCCGGCCTGTGATGGGCCGAAGTCCAGTCGCTGACAGGCCTCTCCCGCTGGCAGGAATCAAAACACATCTGGTGCTGGCGGGATTGGCGGCGCGGGGGGGCGTGGGGCTGCTTAACCCCAGGGGGTTCCCCCGCGGTGGCCTGGCCCGCGATTGGGGCCCATTGATCGGCCAACGGGCCTGTGCCGTGGGGGAACTCTTTTTCTTCTGCCCTGCCGTGGCATTCACCGTGGTGGGGGCAGAAGAGACCCACTCACTTGCGCATGGGTATGACATCAGCAGTCTCTGACGCACCGGCGCATGCGCGGATTTCTGCCAGCTGGCAAAGGCCTTTCGGCCCCAGCTGGCGGGGCACCAAAGGCCATTCGTGCCGTTCGGCGGAGCGTCAACCACTCCGGTGCGGGCCTAGCCCCTCAATGTGAGGGCTTGGCCCCTAAAGGTACGGAGAATCCACACGTATGGCGGACCGACGCCGGAGTGGTTGATGCCACTCCTATACGCCGGGACCCCCCCCCCCCCCCCCACCGCCGTGTAGGGGAGAATCCAGGCCCTGTTAGGAAAGTCCAGTGAAGACTGGTGAAGTTGGTAGTAGTGGTAATCGAGAAACTATCTTGTCCAGGAATACAGTTTATCTTGGGTTATGATATACCAGCCTTCCCATACCAGACTCCCCGAACAGGCGCTGGAATGTGGTGACTAGGTGTGAATCTATAGGGGCTGGTTTAGCTCACTGGGCTAAATTGCTCGCTTTTAAAGCAGACCAAGCAGGCCAGCAGCACGGTTCGATTCCCGTACGAGCCTCCCCGGACAGGCGCCGAAATGTGGTGACTAGGTGCTTTTCACAGTAACTTCATTGAAGCCTACTCGTGACAATAAGCAATTTTCATTTTTCATTTTCATATTGCTGGATCGCAGGTGGAAGTGATGCCTACTGTGGTATATAAGCCAGTGGAAAATCAAACAACTGAAGTGTTGAAGAACGAGTATCCTGGGATTTTTCCGGATTGTATAGTAACAAGGTTGCAAAGTCACAGTTTCAGACAAGAGGAGAAATCAGAGAATGAAGGTAAAGTTGAAGTGCCATTATCAGAATCGATTTTTAATCAGATGTTCAAATAAGAGCAAGAACAAGTGCAGGATGAGGCGGATGTTTTTTGTTCAGAAAAATTGGCGGAGTAACAACAGAAAGTTTTAGAAATAAAATGGATGTATTCGAATCGTACACGGAAGAGGAATCTGCGTGTATACAGGAATGTTATTACCGTAACAATCATGTCTTAATGATAAAATAGAAACCTTCAGATATGCAGGTGGATGAAATGTGGGCCGAAGTTCTTCAAGTGCTATTGCCGGTAGGGTAGAGAAAGGAGATGTTGCGAGTAGTACTTGAGGTACCAGTGGGACGTCATTTGGGAGTCAGGAAAACTCAAGCTGAAATCCAAAAACATTTTTATTAGCCTGGACTACATACAGATGTAGTTAAATTTTGTCAATCAATTCACACATGTCAACTGATAGGGAAACTCAAGCAGTGATAAAACCAGCGCCCCTAATACCCATTCCAGCATTTGAGGAACTTTTTACAAGGGTCTTAATTGATTGCGTAGGACCGCTTCCTAAAACAAAAAGTGGGAATCAATATCTTTTGACTATAATGGGTGTGTCTACTAGGTTTCCAGATGCCATTCCAGTACGAAATAGCACAGCTAAATGGATTGTGGAGGAGTTACTTCAATTCTTTAATAGATAGGAACTACCCACAGAAATTCAATCGGATCAAGGATCGGATTTTACTTCAAAGTTATTCAAAGAAGTTATGGATAGCTTAGGAATAAATCAACTTAAATCAACTGTGTACCATCCAGAATCACAGGGCGCATTACAAAGGTGGCATCAGACACGAAGACAATGTTGAGGGCTTATTGTCAAGATTATTCAGAGGATTGGGATAAAGGAATTCCATTCATACTGTTTGCAATGAGGGATGCACCGAATGAGTCAACCAATTTCAGTCCTTTTGAACTAATTTTTGGTCATGAGGTAAGAGGACCACTTAAATTGATTCAGGGAAAATTGGTGAGTGAGACAACTGAACTTACATTATTGGATTACGTGTCAAATTTTAGGGCACGATTAAGTTGAACAGGTGAATTGGTGAGACAGCATTTTAAAAAATGCACAACATGTGATGAAACGGGTAGTGGACAAGAAATCCAAAGTTTGTAGTTTTTCCAGTGGAGATCAAGTTTTAATAATGTTACCAGTGGTATGTGAACCTTTAAAAGCAAGGTTTTGTGGATCTCATGAAATGGAAAGGAAATTAAATGAGGTGAACCATGTGGTAAAAACGGCAGACAGAAGGGAAAATTACCGAGTGTGTCATGTAAATATGTTTAAAAGGTACTTTGAAAGCTAAAGCATGAGATTTTAATGATTCTAACAAACTGACGAACCAAATCCAGATGACTTTGATTTTGACATACCTCAAATTAAATTGGGAAACGAGGATGTTCTTAAAAATTGGGATAAATTGTTGAGGTACCTTCCAGATGAAAAACGGGCTGACCTGAAAGCATTAATGATGTCACATGAACAAGTTCGCGGAGATACGTTGGAAGCACGAAAATGGCTATCCATGATGTAGGTGTGGGAAATGCTGTTCCAATTAAACAACATCCATATGGACTTAACCATTTCAAACTGGGACAGGTTAACAAGGAAATTGTGAGTATGCTTACAATTGGCATAATTGAAGTGGGTTGTAGCCAATGGAGCTCACCCATAGTGATGGTACCTAAACCAGATGGTAACCAACGGTTGTGTGTGGACTATATAAAAGTTAATGCAGTTACAAGAACGGACTCTTATCCAATCCCACTTTTGGAGGATTGCATTGAGAAAGTGGGACAATCAGCTTATATTTCCAAACTGGATTTGCTTAAAGATTACTGGCAGGTGCCTTTATCCGAAAGGGCCAAGGGGATTGCAGCTTTTGTGACTCCAGATGATATATACCAATTCAAAGTTATGCCAGTTTGCTTGAAAAACGCCCAGCCACATTTCAACGGTTAAATAACAGATTTGTTTCAGTATTACCCAATTGTGCGAAATACATCGACGATCTGGTAATTTTTAGCCAGACATGGAAAGAACATTTAAAATATCTGATGGAGCTATTTGATTGACTTCAGGAGGCGGGTTTGGAGATTAACCTCACCAAAAGTGAATTTGGAAAAGCCCAAGTCACTTTCTTGGTCCTTACAATCTGTCAGGTCAAATGGACCCACGGGATGTGAAAACAAAAGTTATTGGGGAGTTCCCAATACCATTGACACAAAGGGAAATAATGCGATTTCTTGGCATGAGTGGATTCTATTGGAAATTTGTGCCACATTTTAGCAGTGTGGTTGCTCCACTGACCGACTTGCTAAAGAAGGGTAGCATATTTAAGTGGACAGCGGAGTGTCAACAGGCATTTGATTGCCTGAAGGCTCTATTAACCACTACTCCTGTGTTAGCCATCCCAAATTATACCAAACCATTCAAAGTGGCTGTTGATGTGAGTGATGTGGGCGGACGTGCAGTGCTATTGGTTATTTTTCAAATAAATTGAATTCTGACCAGAAAAAGTTTTCAACGATTGAGAAGGAGACTTTGAGTTTGGTGCTGGCTTTGCAACATTTTCACATTTATGTGACCAGCAATCCGTCTGACACAACTATATATACTGATCAAAATCCATTGATGTTTTTGGAGCGATTTCGGAAAACAATGCAAGACTGTTTCGATGGAGTTTATTGTAACAGTCATTTCATTCAAAAATAATATGTAGCAGAACGAGAAAACGTGATAGCCAATGCTTTGTCACGAATGTTATGACAAGAAGCAGGTTCGGTGCAGGAAGAAGAACTAAAATCGACAAATTTTAGAAGAACTTAAATGGATTAAATGGATTAAATGTTTGCGTGTTTTATCTTTTGAAAAAAATGTATATTCACTGTTAATGTTACTTAAAGGATAGTGAAAAGGTGAAAAATGAAACCATCTTGTAGTTGATGGTTTTTCTTTCTAGGGGGAGGTGTCATGTGAGAGAACGTTTTAAGGTCTGGGTGCTTATGAAATTGCTGTAGTGGATGTACCTTTAAGAAATGGGTGTTTATCGAATAGCTGCAGTGATGTCAGAGAGTGGGTGGAGCTGGGCTGTCTGTCTGCTTTTCCTTTCGCTTTGTACTGTCTGCTACAGGGTGTGTTTAATTTCGTTTCGAGAGCTGGAGACCTACAGGAAATGCAAGCAGCTGCACAAGAATCTCTCTGGAATCTAAAGACTGTCTCCAGATCATTTGCGTGATTTTATATCTATCATCGATTAATGTCACAATTAGGCTTCAATGAAGTTACTGTGAAGAGCCGCTAGTCGCCACATTCCAGCGTCTGCTCAGGGAGGCCGGTATGGTAATTCAAAGTGATAACTGCTCTCAGTAGAGAATTCAACCCTGATCTCTGTGTTAAAAAAGGTATTTTGTCTTATGGATGTTGCAGGAAAAGTTTACGGGTTATGTTTAGAATATTGTATCTGTGGGGATGATTGGTGTAGATAGTTGTTCAAATGTTTTCTGTGGGTTTATAAAGTGTTCACTGATTTCATAAATAAACAGTGTTTTAATTTGAAAGTACTTTAACTCTGTTGCACCACATCTATAAAGTAGGTGCGTGTGCTCCCCATAACCACAATCTATTGAATGTGGTGGGTCAGGTGAACACCATGATACACTTTGGGGTTCTCTAAACCCTGGCCCATAACAGTATACAATGTCCCCCAACAACCCCCTCACAGCGGTCCCAGTCCCTTCTTTCCCATGAAGGCCTCTATCAGTTCTGGCATATCTAGAAACTGATCTTTTAACTCCACCTTACTCTCACTCACGCCGGACACACCACCCCAGACCGGACTCCTTTGCAGAAAAACATGCCTTCACCTTGTTAAGGGCCGCACGTCTCTTTGTCAGTTAATGTACCGGTTCTTCCTATCCTTCTGCAGTATTCCTCCTATGTCTGGAAACAATGAAAGCGGATAATCACTGTATGTGGCAGCTTAATCAGCTGTGGCTTCTGCCGGAGTTCCCAATGGGTTCTCACCATCTCCGGAAAAGTAAACACCTCATCCCACGCCCCCACCCCCGACCCGCTACAACCACCAGCCGAGAGACCATCTCCGAGAAGTATTCGGTTGTCATCGAGCCCTCCACTCTCTCCAGCAGTCCGGCCATCCTGTGGTTCAATCGCCTCGACCTGTTCTTCAGATCTTCCACTGTTGCCCTTAGGCCCTTGTTACTCTCCAGCGCAAACAGCCACTGTTCTTCCAACGAGGCAAACCACCCATGATGCTACGACACAGGCTCCTCCAGGCCCTTCAACACCTTACCTTGCTCTTTAACAGCCTCCGATGTCTTACCCAGCTGCTCCTCAATTGGGCCCAATTACTCCTTGAAAGCAGCATTAAAAGATACCTTTATCTCTTTACCTTGAAGCTCAAACTGTCTGTCCACCTGATTCCCAAATTCCTCCAGTTCCTGCACCATTACTGCAGCTAGCTCCACTACAATGTTATGGAATGCGTTAAGAAGCATTCCAATTAGATGTCTCGTTGATGCTAAGTATCCAATAATTGACACTGATTATGTAAAGGGGTTGCAGGTGGCGCTTGTGACATGTGATGTGGTGATAGAGTTTTGTTTGAGTGCGTTCAAGGAAAATAAAGGTATTCGTGAAAAGGAGCAGAACTCTTGACTCTTTACTCAACAGCAGCCAGAAGCTAACATGTAATGGCCGCAGATACCTCCAGCACCTTTTCCCAATCAGATACCTTTGCTCGAGTACCAGCCATCGTTTCCTTCCCAGTGAGGTCTTTCGTAGTAATGTTCCCGACTTCAGCCAAGTGGGCGTGGGCACAGAAATCCCGAAAGATGGGCAAAAGGGATCAGGAAAGAAAGACCCTGGCAGGTGCAACATTTACATAGAACATACAGTGCAAAAGGAGGCCATTCGGCCCATCGAATCTGCACCAACCCACTTAACCCCTCACTTCCACTCTATCCCCATAACCCACTTAACCCCTCAGTTCCACTCTATCCCCATAATCCACTAACCCCTCCTATCCTTTTTTGGACAATAAGGGCAATTTATCATGGCCAATCCACCTAACCTGCACATCTTTGGACTGTGGGAGGAAACCGGAGAACCCGGAGGAAACCCACGCAAACATGGGGAGAACGTGCAGACTCCGCACAGACAGTGACCCAGCGGGGAATTGGACCTGGGACCTTGTGCTGTGAAGCCACAGTGCTAGACACTGTGCTACCATGCAGCCGTCGTGCCTTTCGTGCGACTTGCCTCACATGACGTCACCTGAAGTCCAATCTATCCAGATTTGAACAGTTTTATCAAATATTCACTTTAAATTCAAGGTAACAACAACCTCAGATTTTCTATTCCTGCCCAAAGAGAGTAGAAATTCATATATCAGGCAATATTTCATCAAATATTATTCTCTGTTGTGGATGACAAAGAGTTTGAGAAGGATTTACCATAACTTTCTTGATTGTGGGTGTGTTTCCTCACCGTCTTCTCAACTTACCGTTCAATGAACAAAGAACAAAGGAAAGTACATTGCGCCAACATGCCATTCATCCTTCGAAGCCTGCACCAGCAATGTTACACTTCTAACCTAGAACCGTCTCCACATCTATGGTCCATATCCCTCTGTTCCCATCTATTCATGTATTTTTCAAGATGGTCCTGAAAGGTCCCTATCAACAACGTCAGGGTCTTGAGGGGTCATCCCAAGGAGGAGAAAACATGTTCAGGGGAGAACATGGCAACCATGGCAGACAAGAGAAGTCGAGGACAGCATAAAAGCAAAGGAAAAAGCATACAATGTGGCGAGGATTTGTGGTAAACCAGAGAATTGGGATACCTTTAAAAACAAGCAGAGGACAACTAAGAAAGCAATAAGGCGGGGTGGGGGGGGGGGCGGGGGGAGAAGATAGAATATGAGTGTAATCTTCCTAGTGTTATAAACAAATATTGCAAGAGTTTTTTTTATCAAAGGGTAGAAGGTAAGAGAAAGGAAAGTATGGACCACTGACAAATGAGGCTGGAGAGGTAGGAATAGGGAACAAAGGAACTGCAGAAGAACTGAATAGGCACTCTGAGTCAGTCTTAACAGCTGAAGACACCAGTGGCATATCTGAACTTCAAATGAGTCAGTGGAAGAGTTGAGTAAAGCGGCATAACTTCGGAGAAAGTCCTCGGGATACTGAAAGGTGTGAGGTTGCATAAATCACCGCAGGGCTCTGGCGGCCACGGCTGAGGAGATTACTGAGACATTGCTGGTGGTCTTCTAGGAATCACCGGATGCAGGAAGGTATCCAAATGAATATGGCTAATGCAACACCTCATTTAAACACAGGCAGAAGAGAGGAAATTATAGACCATTTAGCCTGACTTCAGTTTTTTTAGGATTTTGAAGTCTATTATTAAAGTTGCGGTTGCGGATTACTTAGAAGTTCATGGTAAAATAGGACTCAGTCAGCACGGCTTCGTCAAAGGAAGGTCATGCCTGACAATTCTATTAGATTTTTTAAGGAGGCAACGAGGAAGTTGGACAAAGGAGAACCAGTGGATGTTATCTATTTGGACTTCCAGAAGGCCTTTGACAAGGTGCCATACAAGAGGCTGCTACATAAGAAAAGAGCCCATGGTGTTAGGTGGAAGGTACGGGCATGGATAACAGATTGGCTGATTGACAAAACACAGAGACTTGGGATGAAGGGGTCCGTTTCAGGATGGCAGCCAGTGAATAGTTGTGTTCCGCAGGGGTCAGTGTTGAGACCACAGATTATCAGGAGATATTTGAATGATCTGGAAGAAGGAACTGAGGGTATTCTTGCAAAGTTTGAAGATGATTCAAAGATACATAGAGGGACAGGTTGTTGATGAAGCAGAGCTTTTGTATTCTTCCGTTCAATTGACTACCCCCTCCCCCCCCCCACTCCCCCACACCCACCCACACACACACACACACACACACCACCGCTATTTAGTTTGAAGCCTTATCGACAGCCCGAGTTATATGATTCGCCAGGAATCTTCAGAACAACGTGTACAAGTCTCGGGACTGGGCAAAGAAGTGGAAGAGTGAATACAATATAGAAATGTGTGATGTGCACATTGTTCAGAACAATAGAAGCATCAACTGTTTTCTAAATGGCTTCTGCAATCAGAAGCGCACTGGGACTTGGGCGTCCTAGTTCAGAATTCTCTTAAGATTGACATGCAGGTTCAGATGGCAGTTAGGAAGGCAAATGCAATGTTAGCCTTCATGCCACTCGGGCTAGAATACACGAGCAGTGATGTTCTATTGAAGCTATTTAGCCCTGATCAGACCCCAACTGGAGTATTAGATCCAGCAGGGGGCAGCAGAGCAGAGCTTCTGATTGGCTGTTCCGGGGAGATTTGCATACGTGCAGTGCGGTCAGCGTAAATTGAGGGTGCACCTGCATCAGTGACCCGAGGAGTTCGACGGAAGTCACGCATCCAGCAGGGGGCAGCAGAGCAGAGCTTCTGATTGGCTGTTCCGGGAAGATTTGCATACATGCAGTGCGGTCAGCGTAAGTTGAAGGTGCACCTGCATCAGTGACCCGAGGAGTTCGACGGAAGTCAAGCATCCAGAAGGGGGTAGCAGAGCAGAGCTTGTGATTGGCTGTTCCGGGGAGATTTGCATACGTGCAGTGCGGTCAGCGTAAGTTGAAGGTGCACCTGCATCAGTGACCCGAGGAGTTCGACGGAAGTCAAGCATCCAGCAGGGGGCAGCAGAGTACAGCTTCTGATTGGTTGTTCCGGGGCGATTTGCATACGTGCAGTGCGGTCAGCGTAAGTTGAAGGTGCACCTGCATCAGTGACTCGAGGAGTTCGACGGAAGTCAAGCATCCAGCAGGGGGCAGTAGAGCAGAGCTTCTGATTGGCTGTTCCAGGGAGATTTGCATACATGCATTGCGGTCAGCGTAAGTTGAAGGTGCACCTGCATCAGTGACCCGAGGAGTTCGACGGAAGTCAAGCATCCAGCAGGGGGCAGCAGAGCAGAGGTTCTGATTGGCTCTTCCGGGGAGATTTGCATACGTGCAGTGCGGTCAGCGTATGTTGAAGGTGGTTTGTGAAGGGGCTGTTCTCGAGTGACAGTTTTACCTGAAACAGTACTTACGTAGTGTCTCCCACCCATTCTACTCTCTAACCAAAAAAAAAGTTCTGTCAGTTGGATTACTAAAGTAACAAGTTTTTTATTTTTATTTTTCAGTAGTTGGGAAGTTAGTTCAGTGGGAATGGAGGCTAAGGCAGTTGAATGTTCGTACTGCAGAATGTGAGAGGAAAGGGTCACCTCTAGTGTCCCTTCTGACTACATCTGCGGGAAGTGCACCCAACTCCAGCTCCTCGAGAGCCGCGTTAGGGACCTGGAGCTGGATGAACTTCGGATCATTCGGGAGGGGGAGGAGGTTATTGAGAGGAGTTATAGGGAGGTAGTCACAGCTCAGGTAAAAGAAGAAGGTAGATGGGTTACCGTCAGGGGAGGGAGAGGGAACCGGCAGGCAGTGCAGGGGTCCCCTGTGGTCGTTCTCCTCTATAACAAGTATACCGTTTTGGATACTGTTGCGGGGGACGACTTACCAGGGGTAAGCAATAGGGCACAGGTCTCTGGGACAGAGTCTGTCCCTGTTGCTCAGAAGGGAAGGGAGAAGAGGAACAGAGCACTTGTCATTGGGGACTCCATTGTTAGAGGAACAGACAGGAGGTTCTGTGGGAACGAAAGAGACTCACGGTTGGTGTGTTGCCTCCCAGGTGCCAGGGTTCGTGATGTCTCTGATCGTGTTTTTTGGATCCTTAAGGGGGAGGGGGAGCAGCCCCAAGTCCTGGTCCACATCGGTACCAACGACATAGGTAGGAAGAGAGATGGGGATTTGAGACAGAAATTCAGGGAGCTAGGGTGGAAGCTGAGAGCTAGAACAAACAGAGTTTTTATCTCTGGGTTGTTACCCGTGCCTCGTGCTAGTGAAGTGAGAAATAAGGGGAGAAAGGATTTGAACACGTGGCTACAGGGATGGTGTAGGAGGGAGGGTTTTGGTTTCCTGGATAATTGGGGCTCATTCTGGGGTAGGTGGGACCTCTACAAACAGGATGGTCTTCACCTGAACCAGAGGGGTACCAATATCCTGGGGGGGAGATTTGCTAGTGCTCTTCGGGGGGGGGGGGGGGGGTTTAAACTAATTCAGCAGGGGGATGGGAACCTAAATTGTAGTCCCAGTGTACAGGATGTTGAGAGTAGTGAGGTCAAGGATAGGGTTAAAAGTTCGAAAGAGGGCACCAGCAAGCAGGACGCTGGTTTGAAGTGTGTCTACTTCAACGACAGGAGCATCTGGAATAAGGTGGGTGAGCTTGCAGCATGGGTTGGTACCTGGGATCTCGATGTTGTGGCGATTTTGGAGTCATGGGTAGAGCAGGGTCAGGAATGGTTGTTGCAGGTTCCAGGATTTAGATGTTTCTGTAAGAACAGAGAAGATGGTAAAAGAGGGGGCGGTGTGGCATTGTTAATCAAGGAAAGTATTACGGTGGTAGAAAGGACGCTTGAGGACTCATCTACTGAGGTAGTATGGGCCGAGGTTAGGAACAGTAGAGGAGAGGTCACCCTGTTGGGAGTTGTCTATAGACCTCCGAATAGTTCCAGAGATGTAGAGGAAAGGATTGCAAAGATGATTCTCGACAGGAGCGAGAGTAACAGGGTAGTTGTTATGGGGGACTTTAACTTTCCAAATATTGACTGGAAATACTATAGTTCGAGTACTATAGATGGGTCAGTTTTTGTGCAGTGTGTGCAGGAGGGTTTTCTGACACAGTATGTAGACAGGCCAACAAGGGGCGAGGCCACATGGGATTTGGTACTGGGTAATGAACCCGGCCAGGTGTTAGATTTAGATGTAGGTGAGCACTTTGGTGATAGTGATCACAACTCGGTTATGTTTACTTTAGCAATGGGCAGGGATGGGTATATCCCGCAAGGCAAGAATTATAGCTGGGGGAAAGGCAATTATGATGCTATTCGGCAAGATTTAGGATGTATAGGATGGGGAAGGAAACTGCAGGGGATGGGTACAATCGAAATGTGGAGCTTTTTCAAGGAACAGCTACTGCGTGTCCTTGATAAGTATGTACCTGTCAGGCAGGGAGGAAGTTGTCGAGCAAGGGAACCGTGGTTTACTAAGGAAGTTGAAGCACTTGTCAAGAGGAAGAAGAAGGCTTATTTTTGGATGAGACATGAAGGCTCAGTTAGGGCACTTGAGAGTTACAAGTTAGCCAGGAAGGACCTAAAGGGAGAGTTAAGAAGAGCGAGGAGAGGACACGAAAAGTCGTTGGCGGAGAGGATCAAGGAAAACCCTAAGGCTTTCTATAGGTATATCAGGAACAAAAGAATGACTCGAGTAAGATTAGGGCCAATCAAGGATAGTAGTGGAAAGTTGTGTGTGGAATCAGAGGAGATACGAGTGGCGTACCACAAGGATCTGTTCTGGGGCCGTTGCTGTTTGTCATTTTTATAAATGACCTAGAGGAGGGCGCAGAAGGATGGGTGAGTAAATTTGCAGACGACACTAAAGTCGGTGGAGTTGTAGACAGTGTAGAAGGATGTTGCAGGTTACAGAGTGACATAGATAAGCTGCAGAGCTGGGCTGAGAGGTGGCAAATGGAGTTTAATGTGGAGAAGTGTGAGGTGATTCACTTTGGAAAGAATAACAGGAATGCGGAATATTTGGCTAATGGTAAAATTCTTGGTAGTGTGGATGAGCAGAGGGATCTCGGTGTCCATGTACATAGATCCCTGAAAGTTGCCACCCAGGTTGATAGGGTTGTGAAGAAGGCCTATGGTGTGTTGGCCTTTATTGGTAGAGGGATTGAGTTCCGGAGCCATGAGGTCATGTTGCATTTGTACAAAACTCTAGTACGGCCGCATTTGGAGTATTGCGTACAGTTCTGGTCGCCTCATTATAGGAAGGACGTGGAAGCCTTGGAACGGGTGCAGAGGAGATTTAACAGGATGTTGCCTGGTATGGAGGGAAAATCTTATGAGGAAAGGCTGATGGACTTGAGGTTGTTTTCATTAGAGAGAAGAAGGTTAAGAGGTGACTTAATAGAGGCATACAAAATGATCAGAGGGTTAGATAGGGTGGACAGCGAGAGCCTACTCCCGCGGATGGAGGTGGCTAGCACGAGGGGACATAGCCTTAAATTGAGGGGTAATAGATATAGGACAGAGGTCAGAGGTGGGTTTTTTACGCAAAGAGTGGTGAGGCCGTGGAATGCCCTACCTGCAACAGTAGTGAACTCGCCAACATTGAGGGCATTTAAAAGTTTATTGGATCAGCATATGGATGATGAGGGCATAGTGTAGGTTAGATGGCCTTTAGTTTTTTTTCCATGTCGGTGCAACATCGAGGGCCGAAGGGCCTGTACTGCGCTGTATCGTTCTATGTTCTAGATAGGGGAAGCGTTAAATGGATATTTTTCATCAGTGTTTACACTGGAGAAAGACAATGTTGTCGAGGAGAACACTCAGGTTCAGTCGACCAGGCTAGATGGAATTGAGGTTCAAAAGGAGGAGGTGTTAGCAATTTTGGAAAATGTCAAAATAGATAAGTCCCCTGGGCCAGATGGGATTTATCCTAGGATTCTCTGGGAAGCCAGGGAGGAGATTGCAGAGCCTTTGTCCTTGATCTTTATGTCATCTTTGTCGACAGGAATAGTGCCGGAAGACTGGAGGATAGCAAATGTTGTCCCCTTGTTCAGAGACAACCCTGGTAATTATAGACCTGTGAGCCTTACTTCGGTTGTGGGTAAAATGTTGGAAAAGGTTATAAGAGATAGGGTTTATAATCATCTTGAAAAGAACAAGTTGATTAGCGATAGTCAACACGGTTTTGTGAAGGGTAGGTCATGCCTCACAAACCTTATTGAGTTTTTTGAGAAGGTGACCAAACAGGTGGATGAGGGTAAAGCTGTTGATGTGGTGTATATGGATTTCAGTAAGGCGTTTGATAAGGTTCCCCACGGTAGGCTATTGCAGAAAATAAGGAAGTGTGGAATTGAAGGTGATTTAGCGGTTTGGATCAGTAATTGGCTAGCTGAAAGAAGACAGAGGGTGGTGGTTGATGGCAAATGTTCATCCTGGAGTTCAGTTACTAGTGGTGTACCGCAAGGATCTGTTTTGGGGCACTGCTGTTTGTCATTTTTATAAATGACCTGGAAAAGGGTGTAGAAGGATGGGTTAGTAAATTTGCAGATGACACGAAGGTCGGTGGAGTTGTGGATAGTGCTGAAAAATGTTATAGGATACAGAGGGACATAGATAAGCTGCAGAGCTGTGCTGAGAGGTGGCAGATGGAGTTTAATGCGGAAAAGTGTGAGGTGGTTCACTTTGGAAGGAGTAACAGGAATGCAGAGTACTGGGCTAATGGCAAGATTCTTGGTAGTGTAGATGAACAGAGAGATCTCGGCATCCAGGTACATAAATCCCTGAAAGTTACCACCCAGGTTAATAGGGCTGTTAAGAAGGCATATGGTGTGCTAGCCTTTATAAGCAGGGGGATTGAGTTTCGGAACCACACGGTCATGCTGCAGCTGTACATAACTCTGGTGCGGCCGCACCTGGAGTACTGCGTGCAGTTCTGGTCACCACATTATAGGAAGGATGTGGAAGCTTTGGAAAGGGTTCAGAGGAGATTTACTGGGATGTTGCCTGGTATGGAGGGAAGGTCTTATGAGGAAAGGCTCAGGGAATTGAGGTTGTTTTCGATAGAGAGGAGAAGGCTGAGAGGTGACTTAATAGAGACATATAAGATAGTCAGAGGGTTAGATAGGGTGGACAGTGAGAGTCTTTTTCCTCGGATGGTGATGACCAACACGAGGGGACATAGCTTTAAATTGAGGGGTGATAGATATAGGACAGATATCAGAGGCAGTTTCTTTACTCAGAGAGTAGTAGGGGTGTGGAACGCCCTGCCTGCAACAGTAGTAGACTCGCCAACTTTAAGGGCATTTAAGTGGTCACTGGATAGACATATGGATGAAAATGGAATAGTGTAGGTCAGATAGGCTTCAGATGGTTTCACAGGTCGGCGCAACATCGAGGGCCGAAGGGCCCGTACTGCGCTGTAGTGTTCTATGTTCCATATTGTCAGCAGTTTCGGACCCGTATCTAAGGCTGTGCTGGCCTTGGAGAGGGTCCGGATGAGGTTCACAAGAATGATCCCCGGAATGAAGGACTTGTTATATGAGGAGCAGTTGTGGATTCCGGGTCTGTACTCGATGCAGTTTGGAAGGATGAGGGGCGATCTCATTGAAACTTACAGAAGACTGGGAGGCCGAGATAGAGTGAAGGTGTTGAGAGTTCACAACTCTATTAAAAGGCCTCACAGCTTCAGAGACCCCAGTTCAATTCTGGCCTCTGCTGAGTGTCTGCTTTGAGTTTGCTCTTTCGCCCCGTGTCTGCGTGGGCTTCCTCAGGGTGCTCCGGTTTCCTCCCACGGCCCAAAGATGTGCAGGTTAGATGGATTGGCAATGACAAATTATACCTGTGTCCAAAAGAATAGGTGGCTTAAAAGGATAGCGTAGAGGCGTGGGCTTGAGTAGGGTGCTCTAACGAAGGGCCAGTGCAGCCTCGATTTGCCAGTTGGCATCCTTCTGCACTGTATGGATTCTATGGATTTATAACTGGCGGGACAGGCTCGATGGGCTGAATGGCTTAATTCTGCTTGCGTGTCTTTCGGTCTTATGGCCTAAGATAGCGTATTCAGGTGATTTACTATTCCTCGCCTGGACACACTTCAACAAACGGATGGAGGTCAAGGCGGTAAAAGACGACACATCATAATGGAGAAAGAAAGCCTATCCTGACAAAGTAATATAAGCAAGAGTCAACACAGTTGCAATGTTTTTGTAGCTATCAGAAATTAGGGGGAAATGCCACACAGGTGGCTAAACAGAAAGATTTTGGCTGGTGGAGGATATTTTTGGGTGTAGTCAGATACCCCCAATGGGGGTCAGCCAACATCATCACACAGATGGATCTGCACAGCAAACATCCTAGCAGTGGGACATATAAGTCAAGGGCAGATTAGGGACTTGCAGATTTCAAAGATGCTGAGGAGATAAAAGGCCAGAGCGCAAATGCCCACAGTATGAGTAGTAATGTTGAATATTTTCTTGTTTTCTTGGGAGTGAAAGTAAGTAGACATAGGCACTGCATTACTGAAGGACGATCACCTCCAAGAGGGAAGAGGTTCTCAAACCTTTGAAAGAGGAATGAACGCCTTGGAAGATAGTAAATGTACCCATTGATTCGACGGTGTGTCCAGAGTATGATTTATTTCGAGCAATTTGTGAATGCTGAGGTTTCTCCAGCTGAAAGTAGTTTCTGCTTTTTTCCCAGCAGTGCCATAAAGTCTTAGGCATATTTGTGATGAGTATTGACAGCTTCCTCTTGAGTGGACTGGCGAGTCCGAATCATAGAATCTACGACATGGATCCAGGCCCTTCGGCCGAAACTGGTCCATGACAATCAAAACGTCCATCTAAGCTAACCCTATGTCCCTACATTTGGCCCGGAGACCTCTTAACCTTTCCTATCCACGTATCTGGCCAAATGCCTTTTAATAGATTCATGGAACCCACGGCACGGAGACATGCCCTCCAAAACATTATTATCATTAGGATCCGAACACAGACTAAGGTGGAGAGAGAGAAAACAAGAGAAAGGGATAAAATAGCAAGAGGAAAGAGATAAATATAAGGGAGCGATGTAGCGGTGAGTGACTGAGAGGTGTGGAGTGATAAATATAGCTATAGACGTTATTGGGAGAAGGGGAAGAAATGTGAGAAGAGAGAGTTGCGAGACAGAGACAAAAGAGCGCCCGCAGGGCAGAGGAGAAAGCTGAGTGAATTTGGAAAGGATAGGGAGCAGTGCAGGATGATGGAGGGGTGGGGGGGGGGGGGGGGATGGAAGAGGTGGGAAGTTGTCAGCAATGAGTAAACGAGAAATACAGTCAATAGCAAAGGTAGAACTGAAGAGGGACGGATACAAACTGAAAGGAAATGTGTGATCGAGACAGATTGAGAGAGGAGTCAGAGGAGAGAAAGAGAGGGAGTAAACAGGGAGGGGGAGGAGAGAAATGAAGGGAGAGAAAACAGAACAGAGAAGTAGAGAAAGAGAATCGAGATATGGGCAGACGGACAGAGGTGAAGAATCAGAGAAAAGAAAGATATACGAGAAAGAGAAAGAGAGAAAATGTGTTTTAAAAAGCAGGCAGTGAAACCTGAAGGCAAGACGAGTGGAAATGTGGCTGCATGGAAAACAGATGGAAAGAATCGTGTGGAATGTGAGACACAAAATGGACAGGTGAGAAAGAGATGGGAAGTGAATGATAGCGGGAGAATGAACGCGTCAGAGAGATACACAAGTGTCAGAGATAATGGGAGACAGGAAGAGAGAGAGAGAGATAAGAGGTCCAGACGGTTTCAGTTGAAAACAGCGAATATTGATTGGACTAATTTCTTGCAGTAAAACATTTTAAGACTCCTCAGGAAAATTATAAACAGTATAATCTTTATACCGATTGTAAGGACGTGTTATGGTGGAGAGAATGATGTTATGATGCTCACTATATGACAGCAAGGAAGGGGTTGAGGTTGTTGCAGATGGAATCCCAGGGCTTGTCTGTCAAACTGCTGCAGGAATGTCCTCCAATGGTGGAGCGATTAGTGATGGAGATATGGGGAGGCATAATGGCGATGCACATATATCCTGGATGGTTGTCAGGACTCGGAAGGGTACAGAGAGTGTGAGAGTTGTGGTGAGCAGCGGAGGTTAGAAAGATACAGAAAGAGTGGAGAGGCTAGAGGAGGGCCTACAGATAAAGGAAGATTTGAAGGGGTTGCAGGAGGTTATGCAGATTCAGGGAGAGTGGTAGGGCCTTGACGACTTTACAGATACAGGGAGAGTTGGAGGAGTTGGAAGATATCACAGAGATAGAAGTGGTTGGGACGACGCTAAAAATAAGATCGGATCTTTAGGGATCCAGCAGTTTGCAGAGACGAGGAAATTGTCGGGAATGCAGTAGGTTACAAAGGAATGGAGTGTGATAGCATCAGGAGGAGATTGCAAATAAATGTAGGGTTATAGGTGCTGGACGGTGTTGCGGAGGTAGGCAGGGCAGTGGGGCCTAGAGGAGTTAATACAACTTGTTAGAATTATGTGGTCGGGAAGACCCTCCAACGCTATTCATTTCTGTAGGTTTCCGGAACGTGAAAGAGATAGGGAGGATTTACGCACAGCGTAATTGGAACTGTAGTCCAGGGGGGAGGGGGGCTGCGTTAGGAGGTGGGCAGCAAAGAGATTCGAGATTTAGGAGGGGCAAAGCTTTGATTCTAGTTTCTTGAGCATTGGTGACGGAGTGCCATAAGAAAACTGCGCAACCAATCAGTATTATCTTTTTCTGTACAAATTGTTGTTTTGTCCTTACAGGTATTGTTGTGAAAGGTCCTGATGACAAAAACCTTCCGCTGTCTTTATTTGTTTAGTAATACACCAGATCTTGTTTTGTAATACTCCAGGGCAGCACGGTAGCATAGTGGTTAGCATCAATGTTTTACAGCTCCAGGGTCTCAGGTTCGGTTCCCGGCTGGGTCACTGTTTGTGCGGAGTTTGCACACCCTCCCCGTGTGTGCGTGGGATTTCTCTGGGTGCTCTGGTTTCCTCCCACAGTCCAAAAATGTGCGGGTTAGGTGAATTGGCCATGATAAATTGCCCGTAGTGTCCAAAAAAGTAGGTTAAGGGGGAGTTGTTGGGTTACGGGTATAGGGTGGATATGTGAGTTTGAGTCAGTGATCATTGCTCGGCACAACATCGAGGGCCGAAGGGCCTGTACTGTTCTAAAATCTGCCCCAACACTAACAAATCAATTGACTAATTCAGTCCATAGATTGGGGACCCAGAAAAAGAACTCTCACCAGGGAAGTGGAATTGAGAACATTGTTGTGTCTGCGGGCAGACACATCCTGGGACCCAAATGCACCACATACGAAATGTTAGAGAAAAGTGACCAGTGAGATAGTTGATGCATTGCTTTTAATTTTACAAAATCCCTTAAATTAGGGAAAGTTTCCATCAGATTGGAAGATAAAAAATATAACGCCTCTATTCAGAAATGTCGGGAGACAGAAGACAGGAAACTGCAGATCAGGTAACTCAAAAGAAATCAGAGGGAACAGACTCTAAACTATTGTTTGATATGTTATCGCATGGCACCTAGAAATAATCGAGACAGTCAGGCACCATCAGTACGGTTTTGTGAAAGAGAAATCGCATTTAAACAGCTTATTGCTTCTTTTATGGAACAATGTGCTGTGGATAGGGAGGAACTGTACTGCACTGAGATTCTTGGGAGAAATTTGATGAGGTGTTCTTCAAAGGTTATTGTGGAAAATAGAAACTCATGACGAAGTAACCTTTCATCGTGGATAGAAGATTGATTGCCCAACAGGAAATAGAGATTTTACATAAATGGATCATTTTCTGGTTGGCAAAATGTGACGGGCAATGTGCACAGGGATCAGTGCTGATAATTTTTAGAATTTCTTTTAACGGACTTCACTGTACCTCGGTACACGTGACAATAAACAAATCCAATCCAATCCAATCCAATGAAGGGACTGAAGGTACTTTTGTGAAGTTAGCTAACCACAGAAATGTAGGTAAGGAAGTAATTTCAGAAGAGGACATAAGGAGGCTGCAGACAGTCATGGTTGGTTAAAGTGAGTGGGCAAAGATCTGGCAGATGGGTGCAATGTGGTAGAAAATCAGTGTTCCATTTTTGAAGACAAATAAAAATTAAGCTAATCATCTAATTGGTCAGAGATTGCAGAACACTGAGATGCGGAGGGAGCTGGGTGTCCTAGTGCATGAATCACAAAAGATTAGTATATGTATGCAGGAAGTTATGAGGACTGTAACAGAATGCGATTGCCTGTTGGGAGGCAGTTATTTCCAAAAGCCAGGATGTAATACTCCACTTGCGGAAGGCATCGGTGAGACTGACTTTGGAGTGCACGGTATATGGCTCCGTATTTCAGGAAAAATGAAAATTCATTAGCTGCAGTTCAGGGAAGCTTTACTGGACATAACAGGAATGAGTGGGTGTCTGATGAGGAAAGCTTTGAGTTGTTAGGTTTCTACCGATTAGAGTTCAGAAGAGTAAGAGCCGCCTTGATCAAATATTTTTAAGATCCAGAGGTTTGTTGACAGTGTGGATATAGAGAATGGATGTTTCCTCTTGTCAGAGAATGTGGATCTCGGGTTACTGTTTAAATCTAAGGTGTAGCTCATTTGGATTTGAGTCTTTCAACTCTCATCCTCGAAAGGCAATAAAGGTGGTCTTTGAGTGTTTTTAAGGCTGAGCTGGATACATCTTGATTTTCAAGGGGAATGGCAAGAATGTAGGGTCAGGTTCAAACCAGTTGATCCATGATTCACTGGAAGGATAGAACAGTCCGACTCACTTATTTTAAACATTGGCCTCTAGTTCCAGATTCTCCCACAAGAGGAAACATCCTTTCCAAATCCACCCTGTAAATACCCCTCAGGATCTTAAAATATTCCATCATTCGTCCTTCAGTCTTTTAAACTCTACTGGATGCAAACCTAACTTCGCCCAGTTTTCCTCATCAGACAATTCGCCCAATCCTGTTATTCTGACAGTGAAATGTCTCCAAACTGTTTCTGATACATTTGCATGGTTCCTTAGATAATGAGACCAATGCCATCCAGCCCAGAGGTGGTCTCATCGATGTCCTGCATGACTGGGAGGGACACGCAGAGGGAGGGAGAGAGGGGGGTGGGAGAAATGGACGGAGGGTGGAATGGGCAGAAAGAGGGAGGGGCGGAAGGATGAAGAGATGGACGGACAGACGGGTGGGCAGAAGGACGGAGACAAAAAATGAAAGTAATATTTTGCCCAAGCAAGCTTCATTCAGTTTCACACTTTTGTCTTTGTACGAACGATTTTTCTTTTATGTTGCGAAGGTATCAGGAGATGGAATGGAGCCAGAGGAGGAGTTGGGGAGACCGTGTTCGCTGTTTTACCTCCTGTCCGTTTGGGGAGTTTTCTGATTATCCTCCTGGCCCCATTATGTACACTATCCCAAAGATCATCTCTCATCCTTTGTTCCTGCTTCCTCGCCCCCCTGGATACTCCTGTTAACGTATAACCGGGAATCCACATGTCATCTGTCGGCATCGTCCCTCTGCCCTCTGCTGTCTGTGACTCCGCTGCAGGGTCACTGCAGGTGATCTGAAATCTTCCTTTGTGTTTGGACCACTGCTCAACACTGTGTCAGATCACTTTGGCTCCTTTATTTCAGGTCCCCTGAGTGTCTGACTTCCTCCGGACTCACTGCTGCTCGGTGTTTGACATACCTGCTGCTAATCTTTTACTGATCCTCTGTCACTCTGTTCCTCTTCCCCTGAACACACTTTGATGTTTTTAATCCTACTGACCGTTTCTTTTAGTCCTTCAGCAGTCACCTCTTGCTCCACAACTCTGGATCTTTGAGCTGCTTTCCATTTTTGCCTCTATTAATTAATTTAATAATTGATGCAAACGGATATTTCACCGCCTTCTTCAAATACTCTCTGAATTTGGACTGAGTTGTCACATAAATAAATGTGTTTGTGCAGCAATTTAAATCCCGCAGCATATAAGCGATGTTCTCAAAGGTATAAAAATCATCGTCTAATCCGCTTGCTGCATCAAAAATATATAAAATGTACACCAACCACAGGAGTATGAAGCTGCCGGATATGCTGAAGAGTAAAACAATAGACTTCTTTCTGCTCTCCATCTCTGGGTCACGGTGATTCTCTGCCTTGCTCTGACTCCTCAGTGTTTTACGGACTCGACTGGTCACTAAAATGTGATTGATTGTCAAAGCATTAAGCAACAGAATTAACCCGAATGGTATCAATGGGGTTAGTATCTTCTCAAACTTGCGAAAACCAATCCATCTCGGGTCAGTAAAATAGCTTGGTTTGTTAGAACAGTAGAATGGTACATTGTAGACGATAAACGTGTGCTTAAATCTGAAATAGATGGGAATATTTTTTAAACAGAGCAAAATGCCGGTTGTTGCCAGTATCACCGCCGCTGTTCTCTTGGTGCAATATTTCGATTTCAGTTTCAGCCAGCAAATGGCCACAAATCGATCAAAAGTGAATGCGACGGTAAACCAAACAGAACAGTCTATGGCCCCACGGCTCAGGACAGAGATAACACTGCACACAGGGGTGATGCTGAGGAGACTTATTGGAAAATAATAAATAATGATTCGGTTGAAAATAACCTGAGTGATAATGACCAGTAGATCCGCCATCGCCATTGCCACCAAGTATCGAGTGGTGCAGGTGGAGAGGCCAATATTTCCATGGAACAGGGTCACGATTGCGACTCCGTTAACTGTATGGAAAGGCAAGCAAATTTCATGAGAAAAAAATCATTTTCTGAGTATACACAGCGTGGAATTTGGTATTCAATAATGGTGAGTTATAAATGTCAGAGGTTAACAAATTTCAACAATGATTTCAGTTGGCATTCAAATTCACCTTTAAATCCCTCCCTCGACTCGGACACCAACCCCCAGATCAGTGGCAGTTCATTAGACAGAGAGATTACATTCATCTCGGATCATTGAGAGTGACAGTGGTACGTGGTAACAGATGCATTAGTTATTACACTTCGAAAGAACTACGCCTGCAAACTTATCGCTGTAAATGTAAATGTTTTCAAAGCACCGGAGTTCATTGCTGCTGGTTCACAAGAAGACAGACTGAATTATTTTTACGGACCTGCAATTAAAGCCACTCAACGTGCTCCCCATCACAATACAAATTGTTGAGAATGTGACACACGTACACATCGTCTGTCTGAACAAAATAACAGAACGATGAGGCGAGAATTAACGGGAAATATGCGCCTTGCATAGAGAAGGCTGATGTGAGAGCTAATGGTGGTCTTTACAATTCCAAAGAGGTTTGAGAATGGAAATATGGAGAGGTTACCTGAGACTGTGCGCATGTGTCCAATTCTGAATTACAGAAATATGAGGCTAAAATCCACATAAATCCACAAAATAGATCAAGAGAGAATGTTTTATTCCGAAAGTGGTGAGAATGTGGATATGCTACTGATTGGGGTAGTTGGGAATGAAAAACATCTCAGAAAAACATTAGGGGCAGCAGGGTAGCATGGTGGTTAGCATAAATGCTTCACAGCTCCAAGGTCCCAGGCTGGGTCACTGTCTGTGTGGAGTCTGCACGTCCTCCCCCTGTGTGCGTGGGTTTTCTCCGGGTGCTCCGGTTTCCTCCCACAGTCCAAAGATGTGCGGGTTAGGTGGATTGGCCATGCAAAATTGCCCATAGTGTACTAATTAAAGTCTGCTTTTTTTCATCTTTGTAGAAACTGAATGTCAGTGTCTATATGCGCGATCTTCCTGGAGATCCTCTCCACTTTGAGCCGGCAGTTTGCGGTGTCAATGCGACAACGAATAAACGGGCATCGTGCGACTATCAACAGGCAGGACTGTTCCCTTCCAGTTGGGGAACACTTCAGCAGTCAAGGACATTCAGCCTCTGATCTCCGGGTCAGCATTCTACAAGGAGGCCTTCAGGAGACGCGACAACGCAAAATTGCTGAGCAAAAACTTATAGCTAAGTTCCGCACGCATGAATGCGGACTCAACCGGGATCTGGGATTCATGTCGCATTACATTCGGCCCCCACCAACAAGCCTGGACTTGCAGAGGCCTACCGACTGAACTGGCTTGGGACAATTCACACCTCTTTAACCTGGAGTTACCTCTCTCTCTGCATCTTTGATGATTTGATTGCCTGCAGGTGCTCGCATTCCGGGGCATCTCTGACTGTGTCTATATAAACATTTCTGGAACAAGCCTTTCCATTCACCTGAAGAAGGAGCCGTGCTCCGAAAGCTCGTGTTTGAAACAAACCTGTTGGACTTTAACCTGGTGTTGTAAGACTTCTTACTGTGCTCACCCCAGTCCAACGCCGGCATCTCCACATCATAATTAAAGTAAGGTTAAGGGGGGGGGGGGGGGTTGTTGGGTTACGGGTATAGGGTGGATACGTGGGTTTGAGTAGGGTGATCATGGCTCGGCACAACACTGAGGGCTGAAGGGCCTGTTCTGTGCTGTACTGTTCTATGTTCTATAAGAAGCAAAGTTTTTACTTGTGTGAGAATGGAATGGAGGTCAGAGGAGCTCGGATCGATCCTGAAGACACATTGAAACCATTTCCGGACGTATTTCCCTACTGTGAAACCTGTAACTTGAGTTTTAATTAATTATAGTTATCAGTGTATGTTTGTGATATTCTGATTGATTATTTATAAAAAGACTGCACATAACCCAATGCGCTCAACACTACCTTTCGGAACGATATTGATCAGGACCAGAAAGTGCTGTAATTAACTCTACTTGGAGTAAGTGCAAGACGGTGTCAAACACTGAATACAATTGTACAATGTCAGATATCCAATGAAACGCATATCATTGTTTTCATGTGCTGAGTCCAAGTTAGTAATCTGGGTGAAATTTTAGATTGACAAACACTGATACAAAATAAGACATAGGCACTGTGGTTAGGTGATCCGCTACATTTAGTCACCTCATTCAGTAGAATTCTACAGCGACAGGAAACCTACTAATGCCTTCTTCACATAGCTACGATGTTCTTCTCATTGGTTTCCTGCTTCGCTATTTGATTCAACGGGACATAACATTAAACTGAATGCAGCAATTGTAACCTGGAGCAGTAGATGCAGCAGAATATAACCACACGGAGAATTCCCAAAATGTATTGTATTCATATTATTGAAGTGTGAGTGTATAACTGTAATAATTCGACCAAAGTTACCATAATAAGAATTCATCCGCAGAATAATAGCACAAACACCGCATACACGGGCTTACTTAACAAAGTGTGTATGTGGTACTTACCAGGCACACCAACAATTGCAAGAATCGTATAAAATATTTTTCTGACCCATTGAATTGGTCGATGCATTTTTTGCGCCAATTGAATCTGTCCCTTTGAGCAGTCGACTGTGTTTTGTATTAAAGTCTGGGTGATATATTCCCTTTGCTCTAACTTTATACACTCCAGGATCTCCATGGAGATACTGACATTGCAAAATTATTCAAATTGTTTTTTTTCTGAAACGTTTAACACACAGATTACGACATCTGTGACAATTCTCTGTTGAGGTAATGTACGTTGAGGCATCGGGATTTAATTGAACCACATTATTCCTCATTGACTAGACACATTCTAATAATTGGAAGGTGTGTTAAACAGCGATGGGAATTTCCAGTAAACATCATGACTTCCATCGCTTGATCTCATACTGTCTCAGAGATTTTTCATATAAATTTAAAATTCATATAAATATAAAGTTAATGCTCCCAAATTGTTTTCAATTAAGGGGAAATGTAGCCTGGCCTATCCCTGCACCTTTGTGTTTTGAGGGTGAGATCCACGCCGATACCTGGAGAACGTATACTGTTTCAGAGGTGGCATTCATTCTGATTGACCATTCTGTAATTAAATCCCTAACATCAGAGTCTCTTTTCAGACACTCTGTATTCGGAAATGTGGCTGTTCTATTTACCTGGCCCAATTCATTTCAATTATTATTTGAATGGAAACAAATGGCATCATGTTTGTAACTCTGCTGTTGGCCATTCTGTCCATTTGTCAACGTCGGCTCCCTGCAAAACCAACTCAGCTCAACTCACTTTCCAACCTCCTCATCGCTGTTTTGTGAATTGTTGCTTTTTCAATTTAATTCTGATTGAATATGGCTTCGCCACATTCTCAGGCCGTTCATTTTAAATTCTAACTATGCACCTTGTAAAGCCACCAGAGAAGGCGTGTAATAATGGTTCAGCAAACTTATTCCGGAGATCACTGTTTTAGGGAGACAGGTTGGGCAACCTCGGCTTCTATTCTCTCGAGTTTCGAAGAATCGGAGGTAACAACATTGAAACCAAAAGAGTCCTTAGATCAAAGGACAGGGGAGATGCAGGTACGACGTTTCCCAAGTTTGTTGAGTCGAGGGGCACAATTTCACAATATAATGAATGGCACATTGGAACAAGGTGAGTCGGAATTTCTTCAGATAGAAGACTGTTAATCTTTGAAATTGTCTCCCCCCCCCCCCCCCCCCCCCCCCACCCCAGAGGGCTGTGGGAGATCACTAACTGAGTATGGATAACGTAAACATTCATACATTTCAGACTGACAATAACGTTAGGGTATTCTCATGGTCTTCCCACACATTAGCTTCTCAGTGTGCCCCGCATCTCTCTCTCTCTCCAGCCCCCACCCTTCCAACATACACATAATGGCCTGGGCCCCACGCTGCAAGGCTCTGTGCTTCTTTTTTCCCTCTAAAATTAGGGTACCCAATTATTTTTTTTGCAAAGAATGGGCAATTGAGTGTGGCCAATCTACCCACCCTTTGGCTTTGTGGTGATGAGACCCATGCAGACGCGGGGTACGGGAAGAATGTGCAAACTCCACACGGAGAGTGACCCGAGGCCCGGGTTGAACCCGAATCCATAGCGTTGTGAGGCAGCACAGCTAATCCTGCTCCACAGTGCCGCCACCGCTGTGTGTTTAATTGAAGGTCCGCCGTTGCTCCATGGGAGACACACTATCCAATTTCTATGGGTCCACCTTTGGCAGTTTGCACACTGTCCAATATCACTGGTTCCATGCTCCCCGGGTTACACACTGTCTGATCTCACTGGCTCCATCCTCCCCGGGTTACACACTATCTGATCTCACTGACTCCATCCTCCCCGGGGTACACACTGTTTGATCTCACTGACTCCATCCTCCCGGGTTACACACTGTCTGATCTCACTGACTCCATCCTCCCCGGGTTACACACTGTCTGATCTCACTGGCTCCATCCTCCCCGGGTTACACACTGTCTGATCTCACTGACTCCATCCTCCCCGGGTTACACACTGTCTGATCTCACTGACTCCATCCTCCCCGGGTTACACACTGTCTGATCTCACTGGCTCCATCCTTCCCGGGTTACACACTGTCTGATCTCACTGGCTCCATCCTCCCCGGGTTACACACTGTCTGATCTCACTGACTCCATCCTCCCCGGGTTACACACTGTCTGATCTCACTGACTCCATCCTCCCCGGGTTACACACTGTCTGATCTCACTGGCTCCATCCTCCCCGGGTTACACACAGTCTGATCTCACTGACTCCATCCTCCCCGGGTTACACACTGTCTGATCACACTGGCTCCATCCTCCCCGGGTTACACACTGTCTGATCACACTGGCTCCATCCACCCCGGGTTACACACTGTCTGATCTCACTGGCTCCATCCTACCCCGGGTTACACACAGTCTGATCTCACTGACTCCATCTTCCCTGGGTTACACACTGTCTGATATCACTGGCTCTATCCTCCCCGGGTTACACACTGTCTGATCTCAATGGCTCCATCCTCCCCGGGTTACACACTGTCTGATCTCACTGGCTCCATCCTCCCCGGGTTACACACTGTCTGATCTCACTGGCTCCATCCTCCCCGGGTTACACACTGTCTGATCTCACTGACTCCATCCTCCCCGGGTTACACACTGTCTGATCACACTGGCTCCATCCTCCCCGGGTTACACACTGTCTGATCTCACTGGCTCCATCCTCCCTGGGTTACACACTGTCTGATCTCACTGACTCCATCCTCCCCGGGTTACACACTGTCTGATCTCACTGGCTCCATCCTCCCTGGGTTACACACTGTCTGATCTCACTGACTCCATCCTCACCGGGTTACACACTGTCTGATCTCACTGGCTCCATCCTCCCCGGGTTACACACTGTCTGATTTCACTGACTCCATCCTCCCCGGGTTACACACTGTCTGATCACACTGGCTCCATCCTCCCCGGGTTACACACTGTCTGATCACACTGGCTCCATTCTTCCCGGGTTACACACTGTCTGATCACACTGGCTCCATCCTCCCCGGGTTACACACTGTCTGATCACACTGGCTCCATTCTTCCCGGGTTACACACTGTCTGATCACACTGACTCCATCCTCCCGGGTTACACACTGTCTGAACTCACTGGCTCCATCCTTCCCGGGTTACACACTGTCCGATCTCACTGGCTCCATCCTCCCCTGGTTACACACTGTCTGATCTCACTGGCTCCATCCACCCCGGGTTACACACTGTCTGATCTCACTGGCTCCATCCTACCCCGGGTTACACACAGTCTGATCTCACTGACTCCATCTTCCCTGGGTTACACACTGTCTGATCTCACTGACTCCATCCTCCCCGGGTTACACACTGTCTGATCTCACTGGCTCCATTCTTCCCGGGTTACACACTGTCTGGTCTCACTGACTCCATCCTCCCGGGTTACACACTGTCTGATCTCACTGGCTACATCCTTCCCGGGTTACACACTGTCCGATCTCACTGGCTCCATCCTCCCCTGGTTACACACTGTCTGATCTCACTGACTCCATCCTCCCCGGGTTACACACTGTCTGATCTCACTGGCTCCAACCTCCCCGGGTTACACACTGTCTGATCTCACTGGCTCCATCCTCCCCGGGTTACACACTGTCTGATCTCACTGGCTCCATCCTCCCCGGGTTACACACTGTCTGATCTCACTGACTCCATCCTCCCCGGGTTACACACTGTCTGATCTCACTGGCTCCATCCTACCCCGGGTTACACACAGTCTGATCTCACTGACTCCATCTTCCCTGGGTTACACACTGTCTGATCTCAGTGGCTCCCTCCTCCCCGGGTTACACACTGTCTGATCTCACTGGTAGCCATCTAAAATGGACACTGGGCTACAAAATGGAGGGGCAGCAGGGTAGCATGGTGGTTAGCATAAATGCTTCACAGCTCCAGGGTCCCAGGTTCGATTCCCGGCTGGGTCACTGTCTGTGTGGAGTCTGCACGTCCTCCCCCTGTGTGCGTGGGTTTCCTCCGGGTGCTCCGGTTTCCTCCCACAGTCCAAAGATGTGCGGGTTAGGTGGATTGGCCATGCTAAATTGCCCGTAGTGTCCTAATAAAAAGTAAGGTTAAGGGGGGGTTGTTGGGTTACGGGTATAGTGTGGATACGTGGGTTTGAGTAGGGTGATCATGGCTCGGCACAACATTGAGGGCCGAAGGGCCTGTTCTGTGCTGTACTGTTCTATGTTCTAACTGCTAAGGCTACAGGGAAAAACAGTCTTAGCAAGGACAAGCAGTTTGCAGAAGACTAATTAGCATTCTGCACGTACAGAAACCAGTTTGTGGCCAGGTGCAGAGTATCAGCCAAAGGTGTAAATGGCAACAAGATCTACGTAGTAATGAGGTGATCCAGATCCAGACCCCACACAATAGAAACATTTAAGTATGAATTGATACTTTTGAGTAGACGCCCAGACAGAATGGCACCATAGTATCCAACACAAAGAACCATAGGTACCGCCCCACCCATCGAGAAGCGACCCTCAGATTGGGGGGGGGGGTTTGGAAGATATCGATTGGGAAAAGGCCCAATTGATACATGGCAGGTAAAAGACCGCCCCGAAGGGGCACGGACTTTGGGGGATCTATAAAAGTAGACCCCGCACATGGTTCGGTCTGTTGCTTCCAGACTCCGGCCCAGACTTGTTACATCGCATCCTGACTCCAGTTTCAGCACCGGCCGTTGAGCATCAGCCATCGAACTGTAAGTGCCACCACAACGATCGCTACGTGATCCAGACTTTGCTAGACCCTGACGACTTTAAATACCTGAGAGTTGCAGACCAAGAACGGGACGAAGGCCTTGCTCCCTGACCTTGCCTGTTCCTGTCTAGATAAGTATTTTAGTTGTTTAGTATTAGAAGTAAGTTAGTCTTTTTAGCGTATGCATGTGTATTTATTATATTTGTTATAATAAACACAATCGTTTGGACTTACTAATCGGTGTACAGATTTATTACTTTGAACCTGACCTTGATGTACTTGTGAGGCATCTAAATACGGCACCTTGCGACTCCTGAGCATAATCACATACACAGGGCCATAGTAGTGTTAAGCACATGGCCTTTAAACGGAGGCGTGTTAATACACTCCAGTAAAACGAGCAACATTTAGTGGCGACATCCTGATGGGATGCGGTTACAAGTGGCACCCCCACTCCGTCGAGGACCCAGAAATTTGAATTAGAAATCTGAGTAAAGAAAAAGAAAAGTCACAAGTAATCAAGGTGTTCAAACGAATAAAGATAATTCGGAAGTGTGTTTTGTGCATGCGTACTAACAGGGTTGTAAGGAAAACCTGAGAGCTTTTGTTGCGACGAACTATCGGGAGTTTTGTGAACGGAACATAGCGTAAGCCTTACCTGTCTCGTAAAACATAACCTCAACACCCCCTGTTCCAAATTTAAGTGAGTAAGAGAAAATGGCCATGCAGGCAATGGAACGCCTCATGAACCCAGAACGGTTTGTGGTCGCAGCGACCAGCAGTAGCCGAGTAGGTCAGTGTCCCGTGTGGGAGCTGGAACTCCGCAAGTATCTGCAAGGAAAGGGATGGCCCCTTTGGAAAGAGTTCTGTATGAATGAGGAGACAGGTCCCGGAAGTATAGGACATACGTGGTGGGAGAACCTCTCTCAAATTCATAAGATAAACCTCAGTAAAGCACGCAAGCCGATGGCAATCGTGTCCTGTTTGGCACAGTTGCGAGGCACAGAGGAGGTCGTTCAGACGCTCCGGGCAGAATTAGAAGAGAGAAATAGGATGAGCAAAGTTGATGTCAGGGACATCGAGAAAGAAAACATGGAACTTAGCGGGAAGCTGGCAGAGAAGGGTAGAGAGGTGGATGATGCCAAGAGGGCACATCAGTCTTGTCTAGCCCATCTGAGCAGTTCCCAGACCCAGTACGAAAAGGCCTATCAGGACGTGCAACGTGCCGTCCTGATAAGAGAAGAATCAGAGAAGCAGGTAGAGGTATTGCAGAGGCAATGCTCTGACCTTAAGGCAGCTTTAAGAGCACTCCATGCTGCCACCACAGAACAAAGGCAAAGTACAGTGGATCATGCGAAGTGTAGAAAGCAGATTGCGGAGCTACAAACGCTGCTTTCAGTGCAGAAAATGGGTTCCAAAGTACTTTTGGAACACAGCTAGATGAGGAGAATGCCCCAGACTGGCAGGAATTAAGTGAGACAGCGCAGCGCTATGTTCAAGGAACATGTGCACCAGCAGCGCAGCAGAAAAGACAAGCACCCCAACCCCCCACAGATCAAATAGCTACCGCACCCATGAATCCAGTCACCACCCAAAGGAAAGCGACCACAGAAGGTGCACCCGATATTACCTACACCACCCCCTTAACTGTAACCCAACTCAGGGACGCGTGTGAGAAGATCACTCCGTTTCTCCCCACCGCAGACCCCCACCAATTTTTCGCGAAAGTTTAACAGCAGGCAACCATGTACGGCCTGGATGAGAGAGAGCAGGTTAAGCTCACGGTTCTGAGCTTAGACCAGTCTGTTATAGCAGCCCTCCCCGACCCACAGAACGTTGGCGGAGGCACCCTAGAGGAAATGCACACCTCCATTTTAGATGCCATAGGGTATAACCGAGGTGACCCAGTCGAAGGACTAAACAAGTGCCGACAAAAGAAAACAGAGCATCCCACAGCATTTGCAGGAAGGCTGTGGATCCATTTTAACGCAGTTTTCGGCGATTTAAATAGAGCCCATTTGAACCGTGAAAACATGGTTAAATGGACGCGCACCATAATTGCCCATGCCACAGATGCAGGACAGAGTGCTTGCAACAGTTATGACCCCTCAGAAGAGGCCCACAATGAGAAATGGGTCCTGAAAGGATTGTCCCGCGCTTGGGAGCAATCACTTCAGGGCAAAGGCAAAGTAAAGTCCCCAGAGGAAGCTCAGGCTGCAGCGGACATTCAGGCAGTGAGAGCACACCAAAGCCCCGCATGGGTAAATGAAGGAAAGAACAGCCCTCCACGGAAGTCGCTCGAATGCTACAACTGTGGCCAGTTAGGACATTGGGCTAAGGAATGCAATGCACCCCAAAGATCACAGAGAGGCCAGCAGACAGTCGCTCTGAATAGAAATCGAGGAAAGCCGATTCATAGTATAGGGATACAGTCAGGACAGACCAATGTGGACGGGATGGACTGACGGTGTTCGGGCTCCCCCACTTGGGTCTGTGACACTCGTTGGGATCAATCCGGAAGACCGGTAGTCACAGTTAAGGTTAGAGGGAAGCCCATAGAGTTACTTTGGGACACAGGAGGGTCCCGCACCACAATTAATTCCACCACCACGGCACAGGCAGACACGTGGCCGACCACCTCCACCATCACACTTAGCGGTTTCACAGGACACTCGCAGCAGGGACACATTACAGCACCCGTAGCAATCCAGCGAGGGAACATTTCCACCAGACACCCAGTTGTTTTAGTAAATCTTCCCCGTTCAGCAGAACACATATTGGGGATAGATTTTATGAGTGCCTATACCCTCTCGGCCGTGTTACTTCTGGAACGGCACGAGCAGCTAAGACCAGTGGCTTATGCCTCCCGACTTTTAGACCCAGTAGAACAAGGATTCTCAGCCTGCGAGAGGCACCTCCTTGCAGTTTTCTGGGCAGTGCAATACTTTTCCTACATTACCGGACTCAACCCCATCACCATTTTGACCGAGCACACCCCCACACAGTTACTCCTCGACGGTCGCATGAAGGACGGTTCAGTTAGCCAGATTAGGGCAGCTAGGTGGACACTACTTTTACAAGGACGCGACATTACGGTAAAATGGACCCGCACACACACATTTTTAGCCGACAACCTCCAATATCCAGGACAGCCCCATGAATGTGAAATTGTAGCACCCCTACACAACACAGGACCCATCATAGCCAAGACACCCCCCAGGAAGATAGGGAACCCAAGACAAAGCCCACAACACACAGACACGTGTGGCCCACTGAGGATGTACGTGGACGGTTCATCCACGGTTTTAGAAGGTGAGCGTATCACTGGATGCGGCATCTATGTCGAGGACGCGCAGGGTCACGCACTCGAAGAAATAGCACTAAAATTGCCAGGTCACTTAGGCGCGCAGGCAGCAGAGCGCACGGCCATAGCTTACATAGTGGACCACCCAGATTCTTTCCCCAGCCCAACGGACATATATTCGGACAGTCTATATGTCTGCAACAGCTTAACGGATTTTCTACCCCTGTGGAGGACACAAGGTTTTGTCTCCGCAGACGGGAAACCCTTTCCATCAGCCCCTTTACTCCGCCACATTCTAGACAAAGCGAAGGATAGGACCTTAGGCATTATAAAAGTTAGAAGCCACCATAGGTCATCCCCCCCTGGGAATGTAAAAGCCGACGCACTGGCAAAAGCAGGTTCCAGGCGAGGACACCTTTGGACACCCCCAGCTAGCGCACCAGCTAGCGCCCCTGTGAGTGCAGTTCAAGTCTCACAGACAGACATTAAGGATTTAGCCGAGGCACAGAAGCAGGATGAAGATCTCAGGGAGATTTTTAAAGGCAACTTTGTGCCTCAGTATGATAAGTTTAGACACGCTCTGACCACACATGAGGGTGTGATCATCAAGGACCAGCTTTATGTGGTCCCGCAGCAGTACAGAACCCAAATGATTGCTTTGTTCCATGACGGACACGGACATCAAGGGATCGACCCAACCACGAGGCACCTCAGGCAATTCTGTTGGTGGCCTAACTTAAGGACCGATGTAACCCATTACATTGAGAATTGCCTTATTTGCGCCCAGAATAACCCGGAGAGGTATTCCAAAAAGGCACAGCTTCGGCATACTCGACCAGTTAATGGCCCCTGGACAAACCTCCAGATCGACTTTATAGGACCATTGCCCCCTTGTAGGAATGGCTATAAATACGTGCTGGTTGTAATTGATACCTTTACCAAATGGGTAGAGGCATTCCCCTCACGAACTAATACAGCTAAGACAGCTGCAAAAATCCTGACCCACCACATCTTCACGAGATGGGGTTTACCCAGAAGTATAGATTCGGACCAGGGATCTCACTTCACAGGACGTGTCATGAAGAACGTCCTGACCATATTCGGCATTAAACAAAATTTTCACATTGCGTATCACCCACAGTCCAGCGGGATTGTAGAGCGCATGAATCGGACCCTAAAATCTACCCTTAGAAAAATGGTTCAGGAAAACAACTCAACATGGGATTCGGTACTCCCATTTGCACTAAAGTTTATCCGAAATACGGTTTCCACATCAACAGGATTTACCCCAGACACACTCATGACCGGACGCCCTATGAAAGGTACAGAATTCCTTTTAGGACTGGACATGACTAGCCCCGAAGTGACGGCCCTCACACATGAAAAGGCAGTTAAAGACCTAGTTGAGACTGTGAGGTCTGCACAGATCGCAGCCGCAGTTCAACTAGGAAAACGACGCAAACAAAGCACAGCCCGCTTTAATAAGAACGTACACCCCACAGAATTTCAGGTTGGGCACCAGGTAATGCTATCTGTTTATAACCCCAGCAGTTTTTTGGCACCAAAATTTTCAGGCCCATGTTCAATTTCGGACAAAATTAGCCCCTCAGTTTACAGGATAAAATACCCCCAGTGGAAAGACTGCATGGTTCCATATTAACCAACTGAAGGCATATGGAACACAGTCTAACAATGCACACCATATCTCACTGGACGCAGCAGAACATCTCGCCCCGCCCACGAGAGACACATTTCCACCATCCCCCTCACAGACCAGTTCATCATCGGACTCGCCCACGACTCCGCCCACTGACCACAACAGACCACGCCCCGAAACGCCCACAAGCTGCCACAGCAGAGACAGCGATACTGACACTGACTTTGAGGACAGCCACAGCACACAACCCCACAGCCCACAATGTAGCGACTACGACCACAACTCCAGTGACCCCATGGAAGTCTCCTACATTAAATATCCAGGCCCACCACCCGACCCCGACTACCCGGACAATACCCCTTCAGGTTTAAACCCAACACTTTGGCACAGGGACAATTCATACAGACTTCTCCGTAACGATGAAAGTGACCCCCGGTCACATAATTCAAAAATTGCATGCCTTATCCACACAAAGGTGTGGGATCCGGGAGAGCAGGACGACACGGTGTTTGACTCCCGATACGGCAACCCCTTTGTGACCCTGTTCACAGAGGCAGAGGAAAAGTGAGGTGTCCAGATTATGTAAAATAGGAACCGCTTGAGGGAAGCAATATCCTTTCTGATGGAACCTGCACGGATGTTTTGTTTGTAAGTTTATGTTTGTTTGTTTGTAATGTTAATGGTTCAGTTGGAGGTTCGCCACCTTCTTCTCAGCTGAAAAGATTGTGACCACCTCGCACGCACTTTAAGTTTCTCCGCTGAAACCTTTGAGAACTTCAGTTCCCAATCCAATGGTTTGATTGTGACTACCTCACACGCACACTAGTTTATCTGCAGATACCTCTGAGAACTTCAGTTGTGTCCTCTGGTGAACCGACACGGTTCACGACTTGTTCCCTGTTTTTAGATGTTGGAGCATCTTGGCTCCTCCCTTGTTTTAGGTGCCCCTCTATTCGGTGAATAGAGGCTGCAAACCCACGGTAAACACATTCTTGCCCGTTCATTCCAGGTTACTCAGGCAGTGGACAAACGGAACTGAGGACCCGCCCTGTCTGAGAACCCACTTTGGTCAGCCAAGCTCGGGTACGGCACAGCACGCCTTACCCGGTGATCCCATCCAAATCTTACCAGTAGCGGCCCATACGCAACCCTTTCGACCTTTTGTTTCAAAATTTGTTTTCATTTTTCGTTAGGTAGCCCTTCGGCCGCCATCCCACATGCTATTTACATCCAGGAACATACGGATGGTAAATTTGCAAAGCCTGCGAGACGGCTCGCAGGAGGAAAGTTGTTAGGTGTATTCTGTTCCTAAAATTCGCTTTTAAAAAATAAAATGAGGGGAGTCACAGGGTGTGACTTGGCCAGTCATTTAATGGGTCAATTGGAATGAGAGGACAGATACACTAACAAGTACGGATATTAAACTGTGTATTGACAGATACTGTGCTTGATCCCATAGCTTTCGAAGGACGAAAGACGGTTCACGGCAAGGATCGGCCATACAGGAGGAAGAGAACAAAGAGAACGAAGAGAAGACCATGATGGAAGCCTACCTATTACTGTTAAATGTTGTATTTGTATATGTGGAAGCAAGTCACGTTTCCCCCACAACCCCCGCCGTCAATGTTTCCCTCACACCAACTCCCCCGTGCTCAGCTCTGATCAGCGAAGTTCAGACCTGGTGCACAAAGGTTATGACATGGTATTCAATGTCGTACGTGATTGAATCACTGTTGGTGATTGCAATCCTCTGCGTAATTGTTCAGACCCTCAAGTTGAGGAAATGGAAAAGGAGAGCTTCCCGTTCCTGCCCCTCAACCATTTACGGAGTTCAATCCCCTATTTTCGGTTTTCACCAATCCCCCCAGCCCCTTAATGAATAAAGCACTATGTTAATAAAGGATACCAATGTATTATATTGTTCTGAACTCGACTGCCGAGTCAGAAAGTGATATGTAATGTGGTGTGAATGGATAAGGTTTTTAGATTGTAATAAAATGTTTACAGATAAGGATAATAGTTGTGATAGGTAGAGGTTCCCGGTTTTGGTAATGCATGTCCCCTTTGACATAGCGCCAAGTAGAATGTCAGATAATTTTTTTTCCCATAGTTAAAGACAGAGTAGACGCCCAGGAACTTGCTAAGGTCAGGGAACACAAAGAGGGCACCCAAAGGCACTCGAAGAAACGTGCATAGGTGATCCTTCACAATTTCTTGGTTGGTGCTGTGGCTTAGATGGTTAAAGCACCTGTGTAGTAAACAGAGGATCCTGAGTTCAAATCTCAGCAGTGCTTTTGGGTCAAAGCTAGGAGCCTGTGCAGAAATGTTCCCAATTCAATAGTGAATACAGAACATGTTGGCAAAATATCTGTGGCACTGAGATTCTAGTTTGCTTTACCTTGATTTTTTTCAAACTTTATTCAACCTTCCATAGCTCCCATATTTCATGCAACTACCATTTTTCTCACCTACTCCATTGCATGTACTCCTCGCTTCAGCTCTGAGTAAAGATCACACGGATTTGAAACATTAACACTGTGTCTGGCTCCAAAGATATCCTCTCCTTTTCTGAGCCTCAATCCCATCATTTTTAGCTTCTCACGCAGTCGCAGCTTCTGCAGTATTTTCCTTTGAATGCATGACAGGATTTACCTGAGGAATTCCAGGAGGAACATTTTGACTGTTTCGCAGCGATATCTGTGAGCAACGACTGAATGATTAAATGCTTTACTCTGATGAAGAGTGACCCAGCCTCGAAACATTAGCTCGGTTCTCTCTTCACAGATGCTGCCAGACCCACTGATATTTTCCAACATTTCCTGTTTTTTTTTTCAGATTTCGCATCCACCGTAATTTGCATTTATATTGAACGATTTATGTTGCTGAATGTTAGCAAGAATGAATCGGGCGGGATAAATGATGGGGCGTTTTCCATGAAGATGTGGTGCAGACACACTTTTACACTCTGAAACTTTGCAATTTGCATTATAGAAAATGGAAGATGATTTATGAAAAGTGCAAGAATCGTGGCAATGTTGGGTTTGCCAAATTGCAACAGCCATCAAGAAGTTTTGCTAGATTTTCGGTTAATGTATAAACTCGCTCCTGGTCTTGTCCTGCATTATACCACGATAGTTTTCTGGTCATGTTTAATCACTTCAAAATTCGTAAAATATTTTCTGTTTGTTTACTTCTTCCCTGCAGGACTGCAATAAATTAATAACTTTCAGAAATTACTGCAATTTTTCCACTTTCAAAAGCCCATTGCAGATGAATATTTTAATTTGCACTCTCAAAGTTAGCATAAGAAATCAACAATACTGGTGCTTAATCAAAATACTTGAAATCAGTTCTAAACTTGCAAGCCCACATCCAAGGTTGGTGCTGTGGCTTAGATGGTTAAAGCGCCTGTCTAGTAAACAGGAGATCTGGAGTTCAAATCTCAGCAGTGCCTTTGAGTCAAAGCTTAGAGCCTGTGAAGAAATGTTCCCAATTCAATGGTGAATGCAGAACACGTTGGCAGAATATCTGTGGCACTGAACTTCTAGTTTGCTTTACCTTGATTTTTGTCAAACTTTATTCAACCTTCCATAGCTCCCATATTTCATGCAAATTCCATTTTCCTCACCTACTCCATTGCATGTACTCCTCGCTTCAGCTCTGAGTAAAGATCACACAGATTTTAAACATTAACACTGTGTCTGGCTCAAAAGATTTCCTCTCATTTTCTGAGCCTCAATCCTATCATTTTTAGACTCGCACGCAGAGTCGCAGCTTCCGCAGTATTTTCCTTTGGATACATGACAGGATTTACCTGAGGAATTCCAGAAGGAACATTTTGGCTGTTTCTCAGCGATATCTGTGAGCAACGATTGAATGATTAAATGCTTTACTCTGATGAAGAGTGACCCAGCCTCGAAATATTAGCTCGGTTCTCTCTTCACAGATGCTGCCAGACCCACTGATATTTTCCATCATTTCCGATTTTTTTTTCAGATTTCACATCCACAGTAATTTGCTTTTATATTGAACGATTTATGTTGCTGCATGTTAGCAAGAACGAATCGGGCGGGATAAATGATGGGGCGTTTTCCATGAAGATGTGGTGCAGACACACTTTTACACCCTGAAACTTTGCAATTTGCATAATTTGCTCCTTTACTAGATGGGTTTACTTGCGTTCACGCTCTGCCACAACAAACATCAGATGACACCCTTTATTCTTTCTCTAAAAATAAAATCTGTGTCTCTGTTGCTTCCCACTCATCTCTCACCAATCAAAATGTAATCTTCAATGTCTCGAAGTACCAGTGCACGTCCCTGGGTAACAACAGTTGTCACATCACAAGTCACTGGTAAAAAGCATGTACAAGCTGAAGAATTTGAGAAAGGGAGCCAAAGGAAGGCTGCCGCTCTGCTTGTGAGGAAAATGAGCAGGAGAGGCTGAATTACCAATGAAGAAAATTCAAAAGGTACAATATGAGAGTTTGAAGTGAGCATTGAGGAATGTTTAAGAATGGGCCCTGGTAGCTCAGTCGGTCGAGCATCCGACTTTTTATCTGAGGGTCCAGGGTTCAAGTCCCTGTCAGGGCTTTCAGTTGGTCTCAAGGCGCTTGCTCCCCAATGAACAGTAGGAAAAAAGAATATAAAATGCAGGATGATTTATGAAAAGTGGAAGAATCGTGGCAATGTTGGGTTTTCCAAATTGCAACAGCCATCAAGAAGTTTTGCTAGATTTTCGGTTAATGTAAAAACTCGCTCCTGGTCTTGTCCTGCATTATGCCACTATAGTTTTCTGGTCATGTTTAATCACTTCAAAATTCGTAAAATATTTCCTGTTTGTTTACTTCTTCCTTGCAGGACTGCAATAAATTAATAACTTTCAGAAATTACTGCAATTTTTACACTTTCAAAAGCCCATTGCAGATGAATATTTTAATTTGCACTCTCAAAGTCAGCATAAGAAATCAACAATACTGGTGTTTAATCAAAATAATTGAAATCTGTTCTAAACTTGCAAGACCACAATCATGGTTGGTGCTGTGGCTTAGATGGTTAAAGTCCCTGTCTAGTAAACAAGAGATCCTGAATTCAAATCTCAGCAGTGCCTTTGGGTCAAAGCTTGGAGCCTGTGAAGAAATGTTCCCAATTCAATGGTGAATGCAGAATATCTGTGGCACCGAACTTCTAGTTTGCTTTACCTTGATTTTTGTCAAACTTTATTCAACCTTCCATAGCTCCCATATTTCATGCAAATTCCATTTTCCTCACCTACTCCATTGCATGTACTCCTCGCTTCAGCTCTGAGTAAAGATCACACGGATTTTAAACATTAACACTGTGTCTGGCTCCAAAGATATCCTCTCATTTTCTGAGCCTCAATCCTATCATTTTTAGACTCGCACGCAGAGTCGCAGCTTCCGCAGTATTTTCCTTTGGATGTATGACAGGATTTACCTGAGGAATTCCAGAAGGAACATTTTGGCTGTTTCTCAGCGATATCTGTGAGCAACGATTGAATGATTAAATGCTTTACTCTGATGAAGAGTGACCCAGCCTCGAAATATTAGCTCGGTTCTCTCTTCACAGATGCTGCCAGACCCACTGATATTTTCCATCATTTCCTATTTTTTTTTCAGATTTCACATCCACATTAATTTGCTTTTATATTGAACGATTTATGTTGCTGCATGTTAGCAAGAACGAATCGGGCGGGATAAATGATGGGGCGTTTTCCATGAAGATGTGGTGCAGACACACTTTTACACCCTGAAACTTTGCAATTTGCATAATTTGCTCCTTTACTAGATGGGTTTACTTGCGTTCACGTTCTGCCACAACAAACATCAGATGACACCCTTTATTCTATCTCTAAAAATAAAATCTGTGTCTCTGTTGCTTCCCACTCATATCTCACCAATCAAAATGTAATCTTCAATGTCTCGAAGTACCAGTATAGGTCCCAGGGTAACAACAGTTGTCACATCACAAGTCACTGGTAAAAGCAAGTACAAGCTGAAGAATTTGAGAAAGGGAGCCAAAGGAAGGCTGCCGCTCTGCTTGTGAGGAAAATGAGCAGGAGAGGCTGAATTACCAATGAAGAAAATTCAAAAGGTACAATATGAGAGTTTGAAGTGAGCAATGAGGAATGTTTAAGAATGGGCCCTGGTAGCTCAGTCGGTAGAGCATCAGACTTTTAATCTGAGGGCCCAGGGTTCAAGTCCCTGTCAGGGCTTTCAGTTTGTCTCAAGGCGCTTGCTCCCCAATGAACAGTAGGAAAAAAAATAGAAAATGCAGGTTGATTATCTGAAAAGTGGAAGAATTGTGGCAATGTTGGGTTTGCCAAATTTCAACAGCCATCAAGAAGTTTTGCTAGATTTTCGGTTAATGTAAAAACTCGCTCCTGGTCTTGTCCTGCATTATGCCACTATAGTTTTCTGGTCATGTTTAATCACTTCAAAATTCGTAAAATATTTCCTGTTTGTTTACTTCTCCCCTGCAGGACTGCTATAAATTAATAACTTTCAGAAATTACTGCAATTTTTACACTTTCAAAAGCCCATTGCAGATGAATATTTTAATTTGCACTCTCAAAGTCAGCATAAGAAATCAACAATACTGGTGTTTAATCAAAATAATTGAAATCTGTTCTAAACTTGCAAGCCCACAATCAAGGTTGGTGCTGTGGCTTAGATGGTTAAAGCACCTGTCTAGTAAGCAGGAGATTCTGAGTTCAAATCTCAGCAGTGCCTTTGGGCCAAAGCTTGGAGCCTGTGAAGAAATGTTCCCAATTCAATGGTGAATGCAGAACATGTTGGCAAAATGCGTGTGGTACTGAGATTCTCGTTTGCTGTACATTGATTTTTGTCAAATTTATTCAACCTTCCATAGCTCCCATCATGCAACTTCCATTTTCCTCACCTCCTCCATTGCATGTACTCCTCGCTTCAGCTCTGAGTAAAGATCACACGGATTTGAAAGATTAACCCTGTGTTTGGCTCCAAAGATATCCTCTTATTTTCTGACCCTCAATCCTATCATTTTTAGCTTCTCACGCAGAGTCGCAGCTTCAGCAGTATTTTCCTTTGAATGCATGACAGGATTTACCTGAGGAATTCCAGAAGGAACATTTTGACTGTTTCTCAGCGATATCTGTGAGCAACGATTGAACGATTAAATGCTTTTCTCTGATGAAGAGTGACCCAGCCTCGAAACATTAGCTCGGTTCTCTCTTCTGTTGCCCTCTACAATGGACACTAGTCTACAAAATGGAGAACTGCTAAGACTGCAGGGAAAAACAGCCATAGTACGGACACACAGCTTGCAGAAGCAGTTAGCATTTTGCACGTACAAAACCAGTTTCAAGACAGGTGTAGAAACCCAGCCAAAGGTGCAAATAGGAAAGCGATCTGCATATTAATGAGATGATACCGGCCCAGTCCCAGATACAATAGAAACATTTTAAGTATCGATTGATATTTTCTATAGCTACCCAGCCAGAATTGCGCCAGAGAACCCAGGTCATTGATCCCTAGGAACCGCCCCCCGCCATCAAGGAACGACTCCAGGATAGGGGAATTCGAATGATGTCGATTGGGAAAGACCCAATCGATACCTAGCAGGTGAAAGAGCCCGCCCCAAGGGGCACGGACCTCCAGGACCTATATAGAGAAGGTCAAGCACATGATTCGGTCTGTTGCTTCCAGAATCCGGCCCAGATCTGTTGCATCCTGACTCCGACCCCAGCCTCCAGATCCTTTCTTTCATCACCGGCCGTTGAGCATGAGCCATCTTTCAGTAAGTGCCAAACAACGATTGCTACGTGACCCAGGCATTGCTTATACTCTTGCCGACTATTAGTGAACAGAAGGTGCAGTCCTGAAAGGAACAAAGGCCTTGTCCCCTGACATTGCTGATTCCTACTTAGATAAGTATTTAGTCGTTTAATAGTAGAAATAAGTATTAGTCTTTTAGCGTGTGCATGAGTATTTATTATATCTGTTATAATAAACACTAATTGTTTAGACTTACTGATCGGTGTTAAGACTTATTGCTTTGAACTTGACCTTGATAACTTGTGACGGTGTCTATAACAGCACCTGGCGACTCAAGAGCATAGATACAGATACAGAGCCAAACCAGTGTTATGCACATGTCCTTTAAATGGAGGCGTGTTAATCACACTAACAGTAGAACGAGCAACATTTAGTGGTGACCTCCTGACGGGACGCGATTAGAAGTGGCACCCCCACTCCGTGAGAACCCCAGAAATTTGAATTAGAAATCAGATTGTAAAAAAGGAAATATCACAAGTGATCGAGGTGTTCAAACCAATAATAATAATTCGGAAGTGTGTTTTGTGCATGTGTACTAACAGGGTTGTAAAGTTAACCTGAGAGCTTTTTGTTGCGACGAAGTGTCGGGAGTTTTGTAAGCGGAACATAGCGAAAGCCTTACCCGTCTTTTTGAAACATTACCTCAACACTCCCTGTTCCAAATTTAAGTAAGAAAGAGAAAATGGCCATGTAGGCAATGGAACGCCTCATGAACCCAGAGCAGTTCTTGGTCGCAGCGACCAGCAGTAGCAGAGTAGGTCAGTGTCCCGTGTGGGCGCTGGAACTCCGCAAGTATCTGAAAGGAAAGTGATGGCCCCTTTGGAATTATTTCTGTATGAATAAGGAGACAGGTCCCGGGAGTATAGGACATACTTGGTGGGAGAACCTCTCTCAAATTCATAAGAAAAATCCGAGTAAAGCACGCAAGCCGATGGCAATCGTGCCCTGTTTGGCACAGTTGCGAGGCACTGAGGAGGTCGTTCGGACGCTCCGAGCAGAATTGGAAGAACGCAATAGAATGAGCAAAGTGGATGTCAGGGACATCGAGAATGAAAATTTAGAACTAAGAGGGAAGCTGGCAGAGAAGGGTAGAGAGGTGGATGATGCCAAGAGGGCACATCAGTCCTGTCTAGCCCATCTGAGCAGTTCCCAGACACAATATGAAACAGCCTATCAAGATATGCAGCGTGCAGTCCTGATAAGAGAAGTCAGAAAAGCAGGTAGAGGCATTGCAGAGGCAATGCTCTGACCTATAGGCAGCTTTAAGAGCACTCCACGATGCCACTACTGAGCAAAGACAGAGTACAGTAGACCATGCAAAATGCAGGAAGCAGATTGCGGAGCTGCAATCGCTGCTTTCAGTGCAGAATGGGTTCCAAAGCACCTTTGGAACGCAGTTAGATGAGGAGAATGCCCCAGACTGGCAGGAACTGAGTGAGACAGCGCAGCGCTATGTTCAAGGAACATGTGCGCCAGCAGCGCAGCAGAAAAGGAAAGCACCCCAACCCCCCACAGATCAGATAGCACCCGCACCCATGAATCCAGTCACCACCCAAAGAAAGGCAACCACAGACGGCGCACCCGATATCACCTACACCACCCCCTTAACTGTAACGCAACACAGGGACGCGTGTGAGAAAATCACTCCGTTTCTCCCCACCGCAGACCCCCACCAATTTTTCGCAAATGTTAAACAGCAGGCTACCATGTACGGCCTGGACGATAGAGAGCAGGTTAAGCTCACGGTTCTGAGCTTAGACCCCTCCGTAGTAGCAGCCCTCCCCGACCCACAGAACTTTGGAGGAGGGACACTAGAGGAAATGCACACCTCCATTTTAGATGCAATTGGTTATAACAGAGGAGACCCAGTTGAAGGACTAAATAAATGCAGACAAAAGAGAACAGAGCACCCCACAGCATTTGCAGGAAGGCTGTGGATCCATTTCACGGCAGTTTTCGGCGAATTAAACCGAGCGCATTTGAACCGTGACAACATGGTTAAATGGACCCGCACCATAATCTCCCATGCCACAGATGCAGGACAGAGTGCTTGCAATAGTTACGATCCCTCAGAGGAGGCCCATAACGAGAAATGGGTTCTGAAAAGATTGTCCCGCGCTTGGGAACAATCGGTTCAGGGCAAAATTTAAAATAAAGACCCCAGATGAAGCTCAGGCTGCAGCGGACATTCAGGCAGTGAGAGCTCACCAAAACCCCACATGGGTAAATGAAGGGAAGACCAGCCCTCCACAGAAGTCGCAGGAATGCTACAACTGTGGCCAGTTAGGACATTTTGCAAAGGAATGCAATGCACCCCAAAGATCACAGTGAGGCCAGCAGACAGGCACTCTGAACAGAAATAGAGCGAAGCCTATTCACAGTATAGGAATACAGTCAGGACAGACCAATGTGGACGGAACGGACTGACGGTGTTCGGGCTCCCCCACTTGGGTCTGTGACACCCTCTGGGACCAATCCGGGAGACCGGTAGTCACAGCAAAGGTTCGAGGGAAGCCCATAGAGTTACTTTGGGACACAGGAGGGTCCCGCACCACAATTAATTCCACCACCACGGCACAGGCAGACACGTGGCCAACCACATCCACCATTACACTCAGCGGTTTTACAGGACACTCACGGCAGGGACACATCACAGCCCCCGTAGCAATTCAGCTAGGGAACATCTCCACCAGACACCCCGTTGTATTAGTTAATCTACCCCGTACAGCAGAACACATACTGGGTATAGATTTCATGAATGCCCATAGCCTGTCGTTCGATCCAGTAAACCAGTGTGTCTGGCGAATGGCAAAATCAGACAGAGCACCCGCTACTCTCACAGTAGGAGAGTATGCGAATAGGATTAGCGCAGTAGGCGACTTTTGTTTCGACCCGACCACGCTTAGTACGGACAGACAAGTGAGAGTCGTTTTAAATAAACACAGGACAGCATTTGCCAGTCAACGGCATGACTGCGGCAGAATGACTGGACACGTTCACGTTACCGGACCTGACTCCCGACCACAGAGACAATACCGATTTCCCCCAGAAGCAGAGGGAGAAATAGGAAAAGTAATAGATAGCTTATTGGAGCAAGGTGTACTTAGGACAGTAGCCTCGACCAATAATGCTCCTATTTGGCCAGTGAGAAAGCCCGACGGATCATGGCGTCTGACCATTGATTATCGGGAGCTCAACAAAGTAACCCCAGCAGTAGCCCCCACGGTAGCAACAAGTCCCGAAACCATGCTCAAACAGGGACTCCACTCCAAATATTTCACGGTATTGGACATTAGCAATGGCTTCTGGTCAATCCCATTGGCAAAGGCGTACCAGTACAAATTTGCCTTCACATTCAAAGGACAGCAGTATACGTGGACATGCCTCCCACAAGGATTCCACAATTCCCCCTCCATTTTCCACCGACAGCTGGCAAATGGTTTAGTAAAATTTTCCCGCCCCGAATGTCTGGTACAGTATGTGGACGACCTATTACTGCAGACAGACACAAAGGCAGAGCACATTCCGCTTCTGGCCAAGCTCCTGGAACTTTTAACCTCGATTGGATGTAAAGTTAACCCCAGAAAGGCCAAGATATTAGAAAGCAAAGTGATGTATTTGGGTACAGTCATCACGCACGGCAAAAGCGAGATTGAATTCAAAAGGATTGATTCGATTGTCAAATTGCCCCTTCCCTAGAATGTTTCAGCTCTCTGCTCGTTTTTAGGGCTGGTTGGTTACTGGCGGAACCATATCGATGGCTTTGCGACAAAGGCAGCCCCACTCTCAGACCTCCTTAAGAAAGGAGCCCCATGGGAATGGCTTCCGCAGCATACAGAGACTGTGGAAGATTTAAAGAAAGCCCTTAGCGCAGCACCCGCGCTACAAGTCCCAGACCAACTCTCCCCCTATGCAATAGAGGTAGCGAGCACAGATCTGACCCTCTCGGCCGTGTTACTCCAGGAACGGCACGAGCAGCTACGACCCGTGGCTTATGCCTCCAGACTTTTAGACCCTGTAGAGCAAGGATTTTCAGCCTGCGAGAGGCACCTCCTAGCAGTTTTTTGGGCAGTACAGTACTTCGCGTACATTACCGGACTCAATCCCATCACCATTTTGACCGAGCACACTCCCACACAGTTACTTCTAGACGGTCGACTGAAGGACGGTTCAGTTAGCCAGATTAGAGCAGCTAGATTGACGTTACTTTTACAAGGACGGGACATCACAGTTAAACGGACCAGGACACACACAGTTTTAGCGGACAACCTCCAATATCCAGGACAACCCCATGAATGCGAGATTGTAGCACCCCTACACAACACAGGACCCTTCATAGCGAAGACACCCCCCAGAAAGATAGGGAATTCAAGCCAGAGCCCCCAGCACACCGACACGTGTGCCCCACTGAAAATATATGTGGACGGTTCATCCACAGTTTTAGATGGAGAACGCATCACTGGGTGCGGGACCTATGTTGAGGATGCGCAGGGTCGCGCATTAGAATAAATCTCTTTAAAATTACCAGGTCACTTAGGCGCGCAGGCAGCTGAGCTCGCGGCCATCGCATACATAGTGGACCACCCAGATTGTTTTCCCAGCCCGGCAGACATATATTCGGACAGTTTGTATGTCTGTAACAGTTTAACAGATTTTCTACCCCTGTGGAGGACACGAGGTTTTGTCTCCGCAGATGGGAAGCCCCTTCCATCAGCCCCATTACTCCACCATATCTTAGACAAGGCAAAGGATAGGACGTATGGCATTATCAAAGTTAGAAGTCACCATAGATCATCCCCCCTTGGAAATGTAAAAGCCGACGCATTGGCAAAAGCAGGTTCCAGGCGAGGACACTCTTGGACACCCCCAGCTAGCGCACCACCTAGCGCCCCTGTGAGTGCAGTTCAGGTCTCAAAGACGGAAATTAAAGATTTAGTTGAGGCACAGAAACAGGATAGAGATCTCAGGGAGATTTTTAAAGGAAATTTTGTGCACCAATACGATAAGTTCAGACACGCTCTGGCCACACATGAGGGTGTGATCATTAAGGATAAACTTTCCGGAACAGGATAGGAATCAGATGATTGCCTTGTTCCATGACAGTCATGGACACCAAGGGATCGACCCGACCACAAGGCACCTCAGGCAACTCTGTTGGTGGCCAAATTTAAGAAACGATGTGACCCATTACATCGTGAATTGCCTAATTTGTGCACAAAATAAACCAGAGAGGTACTTGAAAAAGGCACAACTTAGACATACTCGACCAGTTAATGGCCCCTGGACTAACCTCCAGATCGATTTTATAGGACCATTGCCCCCTTGTAGGAATGGCTATAATTATGTTCTGGTCGTTATAGACACCTTTACCAAATGGGTAGAGGCATTCCCCTCACGAACGAATACAGCTAAGACAGCTGCAAAGATCCTGACCCACCACATCTTCACGAGATGGGGTCTACCGAGAAGTATTGAGTCAGATCAGGGATCTCACTTTACAGGATGGGTCATGAAGAACGTCCTGACAATATTTGGCATTAAACAAAATTTCCACATTGCGTATCACCCCCAGTCAAGCGGGATAGTTGAACGCATGAATCGGACCCTAAAATCGACCCTTAGAAAAATGGTTCAGGAGAACAATTCAACATGGGATTCAGTACTCCCATTTGCACTCATGTTCATCTGCAACACGGTTTCATCATCCACAGGATTCACCCACACACACTCATGACCGGACACCCTATGAAAGGTACAGAATTCCTTTTAGGACTGGACATGACTAGCCCCGAAGTGACGGCCCTCACACATGAAAAGGCAGTCAAAGACCTAGTTGAGACTGTGAGGTCTGCACAGTTAGCAGCCGCAGTAAAATTAGGAAAAAGACGAAAACAAAGCACAGCTTGCTTTAATAAGAATGTACACCCCACAGAGTTTCAGGTTGGACAACAGGTAATGTTATCTGTTTATAACCCCAGCAGCTTTTTGGCACCTAAATTTTCCGGCCCGTATTCAATTTCGTACAAAATTAGCCCCTCCGTTTACAGAATAAAATACCCCAACGGTAAGACTGCGTGGTTCCATATTAACCAGCTAAAGGCTTATGGAACACAGTCTAACCACGCACACCATGTCCTGCTAGAGGCAGCAGAACATCTCACTCCGCCCACAAGAGACACATTTCCACCATCCTCCTCACAGACCAGTTCCTCATCGGACTCGCCCACGACTCCGCCCACTGACTTCAGACCACGTCCCGAAACGCCCACAAGCTGCCACAGCAGTGACAGTGACACTGACTCTGACAATGAAGACAGCCACAGTACTCAACCCTACATCCCCCACTTTAGCGACTACGACCCCGACTCCAGTGACCCCATGGAGGTCACCTACGTTAAATACCCAGACCCACCACCCGACCCCGACGACACCGACAATACCCCTTCAAACTCAGATACCACACTTTGGCACAGGGACAATTCATGGAGACTTGTCCGCAATAATGAGAGTGACCCCCGGTCACATAACGCACAGATCGCATGCCTGATCCACACAAGAGTGTGGGATCCGGGAGAAGAGGAAGATGTGATGTCTGACTCCCGATACGGCAACCCCTTTGTGACCCTGTTCGCATAGAGAGAGGAGAAGTGAGGTGTCCAGATGATGTAAAAGAGGAACCGCTTGAGGGAAGCGATATCCTTTCTGATGGAACCTGCACGTATGTTTGTTTATTTGTGTTTGTTTGTTTTTGATCATATTAAGGGTTTGATTGGAGAGCAGATCACTTTGTTGTTTGCTAAAGGTTTGATTGGAGGTTGGCCATCTTGTTTTCAGCTGAAAAGCTTGTGACCGCCTCGCATGCACGTTAGCTTGTCTGCAGAAACTTCTGAGAACTTCTGTTAGGTATCCTCTGGTGAACCGACAAAGTTCACGACTTGTCCCCTGTTTTCAGATGTTGGAGCATCTTGGCTCCTCCCTTGTTTTTCAGGTGCCCCTCTATTCTGTGAATAGAGGCTGCAATCCCACGATGAATACATTCCTACCCGTTCATAACAGGTTGCTCAGGCAGTGGAGAAACGGCATTGAGGACCCGCCCTGTCTGAGAACCCCCCTTTGGTCAGCCAAGCTCGGGTACGGCACGGCACGCCTTACCCGGGGACCCCATTCAAATCTTACCCGTAGCGGCCCATACGCAACTCATTCGACCTTTTTGTTCCAAACATTGTTTCATTTTTCTTTAGGTAGCCCTTCGGCAGCCATCCCACATGCTATTTACATCCAGGAACATTCGGATGGTAAATTGCAAAGCCTGCGAGACGGCTCGCAGAGGTAAAGTTGTTAGGTGTACATCTGCTCCTAAATTCGCATTTGAAATAAAAATGAGGGGAGTCACAGGGTTTGACTTGGCCAGTCATTTAAGGGTCAATTGGAATGAGAGGACATATACACTAACAGTACAGATATTAAACTGTGTATTGACAGATACTGTGCTTGATCCCATAGCTTTCAAAAAGTCGAAGCAGGGTTCACGGCAAGGATCGGCCATACAAAGGAAGAGAAGGAAGAGAACAAAGAAGACCATGATGGAAGCCTACCTATTACTATTAAATGTTGTATTTTTGCATGTAGAAGCAAATCATGTTTCCCCCACGACCCCCGCCATTAATGTTTCCCACACACCGACTTCTCCGTGCTCAGCACTGATCAGTGAGGTTCAGACCTGGTGCACGAAATTCATGACCTGGTACTCAATGTCGTATGTGATTGAATCACTGCTGGTGATTGCAATTCTCTGCATCATAGTACAGACCCTCAGGTAGAGGAAATGGAAAAGGAGAGCCTCCCATTCCTGCCCCTCAACCATTTACGGAGTTCAATCCCCTATTTTCGGTTTTCACCAATCCCCCCAACCCCTTGATGCATAGGAAATGTATTGATAGCGATATGTAAATAAAAATGAGACACTGATGTATTATATGGTTCTGAACTCGATTGCCGAGTCAGAAAGCGACATGTAATGTGGTGTGAATGGATAAGACTTTAGAATGTGATGAAATGTTTAAAGTAAGATGAGAATAGGAATTGTGATAGGTCGAGGTTCCCGAATATTGGTAATGCATGTCCCCTTTGACATAGCGCCAAGTTGAAAATGGGAGTTAAAATTTTCTTGCCATAGTTAAGGACAGAATAGACGCCCAGGAACTTGCTAAGGTCAGGGAACCCAAAAAGGAACCCAAAGGAAATCGAAGTAACATAGAAGAACCATACATAGGTGAGCCTTCACAATTTCTCGTGAGGATCACAAGGAGGGAATGTAGCCCTCTAAAATGGACACCAGTCTACAAAATGGAGAACTGCTAAGACTGCAGGGAAAAACAGCCATAGCAAAGACACACAGCTTGCAGTAGCATTTTGCACGTACAAAACCGGTTTCAAGGCAGTTGCAGAAACCCAGCCAAAGGTGCAAATAGGAAAGCGATCTGCATACTAATGAGATGATACCGGCCCAGTCCCAGATACAATAGAAACATTTTAAGTATCGATTGATACTTTCTATAAGCTACCCAGCCAGAATGGCGCCAGAGAACCCAGGTCAATGACCCCTAGGAACCGCCCCCGCCATCGAGAAACGACTCCAGGATAGGGGAATTCGAATGATATCGATTGGGAAAGATCCAATCGATACCTAGCAAGTGAAAGAGCCGGCCCCAAGGGGCACGGACCTCTAGGACCTATAAAAAGAAGGTCAAGCACATGATTCGGTCTGTTGCTTCCAGACTCCGGCCCAGATCAATTGCATTCTGACTCCGACCCCAGCCTCCAGATCCTGTCTTTCATCACCGGCCGTTGAGCATCAGCGATCTTTCAGTAAGTGCCAAACAGCGATCGCTATGTGACCCAGGCATTGCTTATACTCTTGCCGACTATTAGTGAACAGAAGGTGCAGTCCTGAAAGGAACAAAGGCCTTGTCCCCTGACCTTGCTGGTTCCTACTTAGATAAGTATTTAGTCGTTTAATAGTAGAAATAAGTACTAGTCCTTTAGCGTGTGAATGAGTATTTATTATATCTGTTATAATAAACACTAATTGTTTAGACTTATTGATCGGTGTTAAGACTTATTGCTTTGAACTTGACCTTGTTAACTTGTGACGGTGTCTCTGACGGCACCTGGTAATGCCTGAGCATAGATTCAGGTACAGAGCCAAACCAGTGTCAAGCACATGTCCTTTAAATGGAGGCGTGTTAATCACACTAACAGTAGAATGAGCAACAAAACTTTGCAATTTGCATAATTTGCTCCTTTACTAGATGAGTTTACATGCGTTCACGCTCTGCCACAACAAACATCAGATGACACCCTTTATTCTATCGCTAAAAATAAAATCTGTGTCTCTATTGCTTCCCACTCATCTCTCACCAATCAAAATGTAATCTTCAATGTCTCGAAGTACCAGTGCACGTCCCTGGGTAACAACAGTTGTCACATCACAAGCCACTGGTAAAAAGCAAGTACAAGCTGAAGAATTTGAGAAAGGGAGCCAAAGGAAGGCTGTCGCTCTGCTTGTGGGGAAAATGAGCAGGAGAGGCTGTGTTACCAATGAAGAAAATTCAAAAGGTACAATATGAGAGTTTGAAGTGAGCAATGAGGAATTTTTAAGAATGGGCCCTGGTAGCTCAGTCGGTAGAGCATCAGCCTTTTAATCTGAGGGCCCAGGGTTCAAGACCCTGTCAGGGCTTTCAGTTTGTCACAAGGCGCTTGCTCCCTAATGAACAGTAGGAAAAAAGAATAAAAAATGCAGGATGATTTATGAAAAGTGGAAGAATCGTGACAATGTTAGGTTTGCCAAATTGCAACAGCCATCAAGTAGTTTTGCTAGATTTTCGGTTAATGTAAAAACTCGCTCCTGGTCTTGTCCTGCATTATCCCACTATAGTTTTCTGGTCATGTTTAATCACTTCAAAATTCGTAAAATATTTCCTGTTTGTTTACTTCTTCCCTGCAGGACTGCTATAAATTAATAACTTTCAGAAATTACTGCAATTGTTACACTTTCAAAAGCCCATTGCAGATGTATATTTTAATTTGCACTCTCAAAGTCAGCATAAGAAATCAACAATACTGGTATTTAATCAAAATAATTGAAATCTGTTCTAAACTTGCAAGCCCACAATCAAGGTTGGTGCTGTGGCTTAGATGGTGAAAGCACCTGTCTAGTAAACAGGAGGTCCTGAGTTCAAATCTCAGCAGTGCCTTTGGGTCAAAGCTTGGAGCCTGTGAAGAAATGTTCCCAATTCAATGGTGAATGCAGAATATCTGTGGCACCGAACTTCTAGTTTGCTTTACCTTGATTTTTGTCAAACTTTATTCAACCTTCCATAGCTCCCATATTTCATGCAACTTCCATTTTCCTCACCTACTCCATTGCATGTACTCCTCGCTTCAGCTCTGAGTAAAGAAATGAAAATGAAAATCGCTTATTGTCACGAGTAGGCTTCAATGAAGTTACTGTGAAAAGCCCCTAGTCGCCACATTACGGCGCCTGTCCGGGGAGGCTGGTACGGGGATCACACGGATTTTAAACATTAACACTGTGTCTGGCTCCAAAGATATCCTCTCATTTTCTGAGCCTCAATCCTATCATTTTTAGACTCGCACGCAGAGTCGCAACTTGCGCAGTATTTTCCTTTGGATGCATGACAGGATTTACCTGAGGAATTCCAGAAGGAACATTTTGGCTGTTTCTCAGCGATATCTGTGAGCAACGATTGAATGATTAAATGCTTTACTCTGATGAAGAGTGACCCAGCCTCGAAATATTAGCTCGGTTCTCTCTTCACAGATGCTGCCAGACCCACTGACATTTTCCATCATTTACTGGGTTTTTTTCAGATTTCACATCCACAGTAATTTGCTTTTATATTGAACGATTTATGTTGCTGCATGTTAGCAAGAAGGAATCGGGCGGGATAAATGATGGGGCGTTTTCCATGAAGATGTGGTGCAGACACACTTTTACACCCTGAAACTTTGCAATTTGCATAATTTTCTCCTTTACTAGATGGGCTTACTTGCGTTCACGCTCTGCCACAACAAACATCAGATGACACCCTTTCTTCTATCTCTAAAAATAAAATCTGTGTCTCTGTTGCTTCCCACTCATCTCTCACCAATCAAAATGTAACCTTCAATGTCTCGAAGTACCAGTGCAGGTCCCTGGGTAACAACAGTTGTCACATCACAAGTCACTGGTAAAAAGCAAGTACGAGCTGAAGAATTTGAGAAAGGGATCCAAAGGAAGGCTGCCGCTCTGCTTGTGAGGAAAATGAGCAGGAGAGGCTGAATTACCAATAAAGAAAATTCAAAAGGTAGCTCAGTCGGTAGAGCATCAGACTTTTAATCTGAGAGCCCAGGGTTCAAGTCCTTGTCAGGGCTTTCAGTTTGTCTCAAGGCGCTTGCTCCCCAATGAACAGTAGGAAAAAAGAATAGAAAATGCAGGATGATTTATGAAAAGTGGAAGAATCGTGACAATGTTGGGTTTGCCAAATTGTAACAGCCATCAAGTAGTTTTGCTACATTTTCGGTTAATGTAAAAACTCGCTCCTGGTCTTGTCCTGCATTATGCCACTATAGTTTTCTGGTCATGTTTAATCACTTCAAAATTCGTAAAATATTTCCTGTTTGTTTACTTCTTCCCTGCAGGACTGCTATAAATTAATAACTTTCAGAAATTACTGCAATTTTTACACTTTCAAAAGCCCATTGCAGATGAATATTATAATTTGCACTCTCAAAGTCAGCATAAGAAATCAACAATACTGGTGTTTAATCAAAATAATTGAAATCTGTTCTAAACTTGCAAGCCTACAATCAAGGTTGGTGCTGTGGCTGAGATGGTTAAAGTGCCTGTCTAGTGAACAGGAGACTGTGAGTTCAAATCTCTGCAGTACTTTTGGGTCAAAGCTTGGAGCCTGTGAAGAAATGTTCATAATTCAATGGCGAATGCAGAACACGTTGGCAGAATATCTGTGGCATCGAACTTCTAGTTTGCTTTACCTTGATTTTTGTCAAACTTTATTCAACCTTCCATAGCTTCCATATTTCATGCAACTTCCATTTTCCTCACCTACTCCATTGCATGTACTCCTCGATTCAGCTCTGAGTTTTCAGCGTTTTCCATGAAGATGTGGTGCAGACACACTTTTACACCCTGAAACTTTGCAATTTGCATAATTTGCTCCTTTACTAGATGGGTTTACTTGCGTTCACGCTCTGCCACAACAAACATCAGATGACACCCTTTATTCTATCTCTAAAAATAAAATCTGTGTCTCTGTTGCTTCCCACTCATCTCTCACCAATCAAAATGTAATCTTCAATGTCTCGAAGTACCAGTGCAGGTCCCTGGGTAACAACAGTTCACATCACAAGTCACTGGTAAAAAGCAAGTACAAGCTGAAGAATTTGAGAAAGGGAGCCAAAGGAAGGCTGCCGCTCTGCTTGTGAGGAAAATGAGCAGGAGAGGCTGAATTACCAAGAATGAAAATTCAAAAGGTACAATATGAGAGTTTGAAGTGAGCAATGAGGATCTTTTAAGAATGGGCCCTGGTAGCTCAGTCGGTAGAGCATAAGACTTTTAATCTGAGGGCCCAGGGTTCAAGTCCCTGGGTAACAATATCTGTGGCATCGAACTTCTAGTTTGCTTTACCTTGATTTTTGTCAAACTTTATTCAACCTTCCATAGCTCCCATATTTCATGCAACTTCCATTTTCCTCACCTACTCCATTGCATGTACTCCTCGCTTCAGCTCTGAGTAAAGATCACACGTATTTGAAACATTAACACTGTGTCTGGCTCCAAAGATATCCTCTCATTTTCTGACCCACAATCCTATCATTTTTAGACTCGCACGCAGAGTCGCAGCTTCCGCAGTATTTTCCTTTGAATGCATGACAGGATTTACCTGAGGAAGTCCAGAAGGAACATTTTGGCTGTTTCTCAGCGATATCTGTGAGCAACGATTGAATAATTAAATGCTTTACTCTGATGAAGAGTGACCCAGCTTCGAAATATTAGCTCGGTTCTCTCTTCACAGATGCTGCCAGACCCACTGATATTTTCCATCATTTCCTGTTTTTTTTTCAGATTTCACATCCACAGTAATTTGATTTTATATTGAACGATTTATGTTGCTGCATGTTAGCAAGAACGAATCGGGTGGGATAAATGATAGGGCGTTTTCCATGAAGATGTGGTGCAGACACACTTTTGCAACCTGTAACTTTGCAATTTGCATAATTTGCTCCTTTACTAGATGGGTTTACTTGCGTTCACGCTCTGCCACAACAAACATCAGATGACACCCTTTATTCTATCTCTAAAAATAAAATCTGTGTCTCTGTTGCTTCCCACTCATCTCTCACCAATCAAAATGTCATCTTCAATGTCTCGATGTACCAGTGCAGGTCCCTGGGTAACAACAGTTGTCACATCACAAGTCACTGGTAAAAAGCAAGTACAAGCTGAAGAATTTGAGAAAGGGAGCCAAAGGAAGGCTGCCGCTCTGCTTGTGAGGAAAATGAGCAGGAGAGGCTGAATTACCAATGAAGAAAATTCAAAAGGTACAATATGAGAGTTTGAAGTGAGCAATGAGGAACTTTTAAGAATGGGCCCTGTGTAGAAGTCAGGTATTTTAAATACACTTAATATAGGTAAGTTAAATCCCAGTTTTAAAATGAAAGAAACATACAACTTCCAAACTCAGACATGAGTTTGGGAAAAACAGAACCACTGATAAAAACATCACATTCTTTCAAGGACAGGGGCTAAATCCCATGGGCTGTAAGGTGGAATAATTAAAGGCTCCATTGTTCTGATTTCAGTCCACTTGTGATAACAGCCTGAACCACATTCCATAACGTATGCAAGCCGAAACATTTTAGACTGTGTCAAAAAAACAGTTTATGATGAGATGACATAACGTCTTTAATTGTTGCAGATAAGCAACAATTGGAAGTGGCGTTGCATCGTGAGGATGGACGGCTTGTTATCAAATCAAATGTGTTTGAATATAGCTTAAACCAATTAGGATCATATTGGGGTGTGATCGGATCGCTTAAGACAGATATGAAATAGCATATCCATGGATGATTTGGCCACCATTTTAAAAAGAAAGTCAGAAAGACAGAAAGACAGAAGGACAGAAAGAAAGAGACAGAAAGAAAGAGACAGAGAGAACAAGACAGAAAGAGAGAGAGAGAGAAAGTAAAGGAAGAGAATTAGAAAAGAGTTCTGTATTCCTATTTAATTTTCATACTTTGACTTCAGCCTTTGACTTTTAAAGTTGTGTTCAGGCTATTATCTCAGAAGATAATTCCTGTGATTCTTTGAAGAAAATCAAATTGTCGACAAACTTCCTTTTAAATCATTTTCAAGTTGTAACCAATGAACTTCAAATAAAACAATTCTTATTTGCACCTGACAAGTTTTTAACTTGAATTTCTACTGAGTTTCAACAATGTCTCAACAACAACCGGCAACCGTAAACTGAACAAAACTTCACAAATCCGAAGATTCAACACTTGGCGTAGTCAGGCAGCGGGGGAGGAGTTCTGATACGACCTTCGGAGAGTTCGGAAAGCTTCGTGAGAAATCGGAGGAGGACCAGGCGATAACGGAAGCTTCGGGAATAATCGGAAGAGATCGGAAGACTGTCGGAATCCACGGCTAGACTGGGGTAAGAAATATCTTTTTCACCCATTCAAAGTCTTAAGGCCGCATCAATCAGTGCTTCGACCCCTGAAAAGGACATTTTTATAGACTGTATTAAATCAATGGTTGTTGAGACTAACGCAGCCTACACACAAAAAGTTAAGTGAAAGGTTGAATTTATGGCTGATCCAGTTGAAAGTATAGATTTAGACCCTTTGGAAGGCAGAAATTTACTCCCTACGACGGTAAAAGGAGGAACTGGGATACCAGATGTTTCCATTGAAGATATGTTGGGGGATTTTGGGTCTTTCTTTCGTAAACAATTTGACCTATGTGAACCCTCAAGAAAAATTGAATCAAAGTATAATATCCGCAGAGGACAGTGGTCCTTTGATAATATCAAGAGAGCATGGGGAAAAAGCACACGATTGCACAGTGCAGAACGTGTTAAATGGTCCCTGGCAATTATGGGACAATTACGCAGACAGCAAGAGATAATTAGTAAAAATAAAACTGATCATGAATATAGGACCACTAAAGTCCAACTAATTGCAGTTGTTGAAGAATTGCAAGATGCAAAAGCAAAACTTGAATCTGACGATGAAATTAGAACTGATTTGGAAAACAAAATCTCTGAACTCCAGCAGTTGCCTGTTCAAATAGCAGAAGTACAAAATCAAATTTTTGAAGTGGAATCAAAAAACCAACAGCTGCAATCAAAAACTGAGCAAATTGAACTTGAAAAGTACAAGTTAATTGAAGAAAAATGTGTTTTAGAAAAAGAATTGCGAGATGCAGAATTCAGTTTTGAACAGGATGATGCCAAATTCCAACAGTTATCTGTTCTATTAGCAGAATTACAAAATCAAATTTTTGAAGTGGAATCAAAAAACCAAAAGCTGCAAGCAAAAACTGAGCAAATTGAACTTGAAAAGTCCAAGTTAATTGAAGAAAACTGTGTTTTAGAAAGAGAATTGCGAGATGTAAAATCCAAATTTGAACAGGACGATGAACTTAGAACAGAATTGCAAAACAAAACTTCTAAACTCCAGCAGTTATCTGTTCAAATAGAGTTCCAAGATCAAATTTTTGAAGTAGAGTCAAAATACAAACAGTTGCAATCAAAAACTGATCAAACTGAACTTGAAAATTCCAAGTTAATTGAAGAAAAATGTGTTTTAGAAAAAGAATTGCAAGATACAACAGCAAAACTTGAACATTATGATGAAATTGGAACAGAATTGCAAAACAAAACTTCTAAACTCCAGCAGTTATCTTCTCAAATAGCAGAATTACAAAATCAAATTTTTGAAGTGGAGTCAAAATACCAAAAGTTGCAATCAAAAACTGAGAGAATTGAACTTGAAAAGTACAAGGTAATGGAACAAAAATGTGTTTTAGAAAGAGACTTGCAAGCTGCAGAATCTAAACTTGAACATTATGATGAAATTGGAACTGAATTGCAAAACAAAACCTCTAAACTCCAGAAGTTATCTATTCAAACAGCAGAATTACAAGATCAAATTTTTGAAGTAGAGTCAAGATATCAAAGGTTGCAATCAAAAACTGAGCGAATTGAATATGATAATTGCAAGTTAATCGAAAAAAGATATGTTTTTAAAAATGATTTAAACACTGCCACTAAAGCGGCAAGGTCCTAAAAGACTGGATTCAAATAGCAGCTGAAGTAACACAAACTCAACAAGCAGCCCACCTAGTGGCACAATTGGCAAATGCACAGCCGAGATCAAGTGTCATGAATAAATTAATTCCTCTGCCAAATGAATCAGACGAAGATAGTGTTCCTACAAAGCGTAATACTAAATTAATTCAACTAGCCCCTTTAAAACGCAAACGGGTTAGAGTTGGAAGCAAAAAAATAGAGGAAGAAGGTGAAACTATCTCTAGAAACATATTTGATCATCAATGGACTCAGGAACCAGCAGAGCCTGCACAAATTGACGAATGGTCCAAAAATCTCCCACATCCTAAAAAGGGTGGTATGTCCACATGGAATGGAATTAACAGATTAAAATCCATTTACAGTCTCCACCCATTTGATGGAGTACATGTTCTAACTATCATGCTTGGTACTCGCGTAATTTCAACCCTTAGAACTGAGGTGGAATATGCCCTTGGAGACGATTTGCAAAATTTAGACGCTGGTTGGCTAGCAATCAGGGATTGGCTATTAACATATCGCCCCCCGAGGACCGATTGGTCTAAGATCACATCTTGCATTCAAAAAAGTAATGAAGATATTCAGGATTTTGAGGACCGATTTTTACAGACTTGGATGGAATATTCGGGAATGACACTTACAGACGAAACTGACACACGGGATGCAAGCAATTTAAATCCATTAAAAACGGGTTTTGTAGCCGGTATTAAACCTGAAGTTTCTGATGCCTTGAATTTGGTTTTACCATCTTGGGCCAAAACTGGCACATACCGAGACATAGTTGACCGGTGCATTCAGATAGATCGTGGTTTACGCAATCGGACAAGCTCATTAGCAGTGACTAAAACACCACCACAAGATTCAGGGCAAACATGTACCCTGGCTCCATTAAAATCACGTAAGGAAAATATACCACAATGTCTTTACTGCGGTAAAGTAGGACACTGGATGGCAAAATGCTATCTTAAACCACGGATGGATTCGAGTGATGATAATGAGGTAGACAATTTTCACTACAATACATTTCCACCTTGTGGTCAACCACGTAATGCACACAAACAAGATGCACCTAGGGTAACGTTCCAACAAGACAGACACAGACTTACGTACAGGGATTCTAAAACCTCCCAACCTTATCCACGTAGGGAGGAACCTTACCCACGTAGGGAGGAACCTTACCCACGTAGGGAGGAACCTTACCCACGTAGGGAGGAATCTTACCCATGTAGGGAGAAATCTTACCCACATGGGGACGAACCGTACCCACGTAGGAGTCTACACGATGATAACAATGCTATGAATTAAATGTTAAACAGCTGTCCTCCAGCTCAAAGACGTTCTCTGTGTGATAATTCAAAAAACTACTAGACCCCACTCTTGATGATTCTCTCCATTTCTCTCTACATGCACTTTTGCAGCAGAAAAATGATGGATTATATATTTCATTAAGAGTGGAAGGTATTGATATCGATTTTCTATTTGATACTGGAGCTGAACTTACCTGTGTTACTGAACAGAATGCTGCTTTCTTTCCCCTGACTTCAGAGAAAATTGAAGCTTTGGCTGCAGGAGGAGACTCTGTCCCTCTTCGGAAGACTATACCACTGCTCTTAGAATTTGGACCACATCAACTGATAGCGTCAATATGGGTAGGTCCGGTAACACAAGCACTTCTAGGTATGGACATCTTATCACAACTAAATTCTTCACTCAATTTCAATAATGGGAAAATTACCTGGTCCATTAGACACATAAAAAAAGATGAAATACAACATCATCCAATTTGGGCAATTGACAAAAATGATTGTGGTCTTTTGAAAATGGACCCAGTTACTTTCATGGGATCAGCTCCACCTTGTACCAAACAATACCCCATTAGCAAAACGTCAATTCAAGGTATTCTACCTATAATAAAACAACTTGAAGAAAGGGATATTTTAGTGCGTATTCACAGTTCATCAAACAGCCCTGTATGGCCTGTGAAAAAGGCTAATGGTACATGGCGCCTTACTATTGACTACAGAAAGGCAAATCAATTCATTGTCAGAAAAGCTCCTTTAGTGGCAGATCCGTCTACAATTTTTAACTCTTTAACTCCTGACCTTCAGTGGTTTTCAGTCATTGATATGGCAAATGGCTTCTGGTCAGTACCATTAGCTAATCAAGTACAACCATGGTTTGCTTTTACAGTCAATCAACAACAGTACACATGGACTAGACTACCGCAAGGTTTTCACAATAGCCCAACTGTTTACCACATGGCTCTGCAGAATCACATCAGGCAACTGCCTGATCTGCCTTCAACCATTATTCAGTATGTAGATGATGTTCTGTTAGCCTCCATCAATAAAGATGGCCATGAAAAGGACTTACGGGTGGTCTTGAACCACCTCAGTGCAAATGGTCACAAAGCTAGCTTTGCAAAAGCACAAATTACCCAGGAAGAAGTTGTTTACTTGGGACAGAAAATTTCCAAAGGCAAAAGGGAACTTACTCAGAACAGAACAGCTGCCATCAAAGCAGCTAAAGAACCCTCAACTGTACAGGAAGTCTGATCTTTCTTGGGACTCTGTAATTTTAACAGAAATTTGATTGATTCTTATACTCAGTTATGCCAGCCATTGAATGATCTTCTAAAAGGAAACAGAAAATCAAAAGATTGAGTTAAACTCAATTCTGAACAAAACAATCATTTCTGAATTTGAAAAAGGTCCTGTGTTCAGCGCCAGCCTTAGGTATTCCAAACAACGGAAAACCTTTTACCATGTTTGTTCATGAAAGAGATGGTTACATGACTGCAGTACTAGCTCAAGAACATGGTGATCAGTTAAGACCAGTTGGGTACTATTCCCTTAAACTTGACAATGTGGCACTAGCATTTGGCAGTTGCTTACGAGCCATGGAAGCTACATGTCGAGCTGTAATGATTACATCTGGACTTGTTCTAGACCAAAAGTTAATCATTAAATGTCCACATTCAGTCCATTCTCTACTATCCATGAACAGAGTGTCACAAGTTACATCAGCTAGATGGACTAGATGGACAGCAGTTTTGGAAGCTCCCAACCTATATTTTCACAAAGCCAGTCCTGTAAACCCATCGTCCTTGCTCCCGCTTCCCGAGGAACAAGGGAAGGGAGAGAGAGAAGTACATGACTGTGTGAAAATAATAGAGGAAATGGGAGAAGTACGCTTAGTAGAAGAAGAGCCACTACAGAACCCAGATTTAATCGTATTCACAGATGGTTCCTCTTTTATTGACAAGGGTATCAGGAAAGCTGGGTGGGCAGTCACAAGCCCATACGAAGTATTAGCTGAAGGAGGTTTGCCCCCAGCTACATCAGCTCAGCAGGCCGAATTAAAGGCACTTACAGAAGCATGTCATGTGGCAAGAGATAAAACTGCTAACATCTATACTGACTCCAGATATGGTTTTGGAGTAGCACATGATGTTGGCCAACTGTGGAGAAAAAGAGGATTTCTCACAACAGCAGGTACACCTATCCGAAATGGAAAGGAAGTACGAGATCTTCTAGAAGCTATGACCTTGCCCAAAGAAGTATCAGTTCTAAAATGTAAAGCCCATACTCATGAGGACACTATGGAAGCAAGAGGAAATGCTCTTGCGGACCAAGCAGCAAGGGAAGCTGCCTCCCTTTTGTTGCACGTTTTGCTATGGGCGTAAAACGCGTTTATTGGGGGGTATTAACTTCCAAGTGCTTAACACCACTAGGCTCTGTCTTATGTATTTATTCAGCTTTAGGAGTCGCCAGTTGCCGTATAGACAACGTCACGAGTATTCCAAGGTCAAGTTCAAAGTAATAAAGACGATACACCGATTAGTAAGGTCCAAACGATAATATTTATTATACAGTAATAATAAATATTCATGCACACACTAAGAGACTAAGCTATGACTAAACTAAAGTAATCAGAATACTTATCTAACAGGAACAGGCAAGGTCAGGGAGCGAGGCCTTCGTCCTGGTCTTGGGCTGCAACCTTCAGCAAGCGTTCTGGTCACTGGGGGTTCTAGCGGGCTTAGTTCGCGTAGCGAGCGTCGTACTGGCACTTACGGTTCGGCGGCTGGTGCTCGACGGCTGGAGTCAGATTGGATCTTCAAGGTCTTGGTCAGAGCCGGAGCACGGAAAAGCAGACCGGACAACACGAGGTCCCTGTCTTTTATAGGGATCCCATTGTCCTTCCCTCTTCTTGGGCGGGCTTTACCTATTGGGTCAATTCCTCATCGATACTGTTTTAATTCCCCAATGCGAGGGGGTCTCCGTGATGGGGGGGGGGGCGTTTCTTATGCCCTTTTGTTTGGAGGTTTCTGGTGCCTCGATGTCTGGGCCTTGATTCAAATGTGTCCATTCAGAATCAAATGTATCTATTGTGTGGGTGTTCAGGTCTGATTGCCTCATTAGCATGCAAAGCGTTTTGCCATTTGCACCTAGCTAAGGTCTTCTCACCTGAGCCCAAACTGATTTCTGCTGCTTGCAGAATGCAAAATGCTCTCTTTGCAGACTGCTGTTCTGGCAAAACTGTCTGTTTCCCTGCAGACTTAGCGCTTGGCTTATTTTGTAGCTCAGCGTCCATTTTAGGTGGCTACACTTTGTGCCTCTCATTGGCATCAGGAATTCAGTCACATTTACAAATTGGGAGTAACCACCTTATTACATGATTTACGTGAAATGCAGAATGATTGTACAAAGGAAGAAAAATGGAAATGGTTAGAATCAGGTATTCAACCGTATGATGATGAAATTTGGAGAGAAGTTCAAACTTGTAAACCAGTCGCACCGCAATCACTAATGCCCTTCTTAGCTCAACAAATTCATTCATGGGGACACATATCACCTCAACAAATGATGGATCGATTCCATAGAAGTTGGTGTGGTAAAGGATTCAAAAAACATGCACAATTGGTAGCAAACTGATGTGTAACCTGCCAAAAGAATAACTTGGGTCCTATAACATCAATGCCTCAATTAAGAGCTCCTGCTCCTGCAGGTCCATTCCAGGACTTACAAGTAGATTACATCACTCTTCCTAAATGTCAACAGTACAATGACGTCCTTGTAATAGTGGATAAATTCTCCAGATGGGTGGAAGCTGCTCCAGCTAGAAGAGGGACAGCTGCCCATACAGCCAAAGTGCTATGCAAAGACTTTATTCCTGGATGGGGAGTACCAGCTAGCATTGACTCAGACAATGGAACCCACTTTACAGGAGCTGTTTGTAGGGAAGTCTGTAAACTACTAAACATTAACTGGAATTTACACTGTCCTTATCATCCACAATCATCAGGACAAGTGGAACGTATGAATCGAACTTTGAAAGAAAGACTGCCTAAATACAGCCAGGAAGGCATGAATTGGGTCCAAGCTTTGCCAATATTATTATGCAGCATTAGAGCAACACCAAATAGAACAACAGGCCTGAGCCCTTTTGAAATCATCACAGGCAGACCAATGTCTCTGCCAGGAACTATTGACTTGAGGAAAGCAGACTGTCATTTAATGAGTGATGCTTTGCTGTCTTACTGTCAAAATCTAACAAAAATGCTGTTAGCTTTGCTTCTCAACAGGTGTTAGCTGCGTGGGGCGATCCTCCGGAGGGTGGACACGACCTGGTGCCCGGTGAAGAAGTGTACGTCAAAAAGCTGCAAAAGGAACCTTTGGGATCAAAGTGGGAAGGTCCTTTCGTAATCCTTCTCACCACCCAATCCGCTGTTAAGTTAAAAGGAAAGAAAAGTTGGATTCACGCATCGCACGTGAAGCGCGCGTCCAAGTAAAATGTTTGCCGCAATTTTAATTTTCAGTTATTTGATTGACTTTGTGAATGTTGTATCAGAAATGAATAAGAACACATTCCTTTACACAGCTAAGATATATGCTGAAAACTTTAACATTTCTAATTGTTGGGTATGCATTGCAACCCCTACTAACTCAGGGGAGGGTATTCCCTTTCTAACTATTCCCTTTAATGCTTCAGAAACAGCAGAATGGTACATCTATCAAAGTGTCACTCGCTCTGTGGTGACCCGTTCTGGAGCATATACATGTGAAAATGGGAGGTACCAGGTTGACATCCAAAAATCTATTAACTTATGGAAATCTGCAGGCTATCCACTAAACACCTTTTCAGGATGGCACCAACTTCAATTTAACCCTGACAAAAAACCTCAACATCTTAACCTCCCAACTAATATTAAACAAAAAGGATCAATTTGCCTCATCAGTAAGGACCCTAAAGGGATACCAATGGGTATTAGTAATTGTACTAACTATGTAGATGTTAACACAGCTTTTAAATGTACTAACGACCGCTTAGAAAGAGTTATGCGGTCCTCAAGGATAACAGGCATACCTAACCTCAGAAATAATAAAACATTCGAAGACCAATGGCTCTTAGAATATATTTAGTCATATTCTGCTTATAATGGAACTTATTTTATTTGTGATGATAAAGCATATCCCTGGCTCCCAAGATCCTGGTCAGGATCTTGCTATTTAGGATCCATGGTACCTGCCATTCGTCATGTGACTAATCTCCTGCATATTTCAGAAATGACTGTTCAAAGAAAAAAACGTTCTATCACCTTTAGAGATGCAATTTTTGCTAGAATCATTCCTTTCTATTGGGAAGTAAGGATGGAGAATGAGTTAAATAAAATAACAACCATCATACAAAATGTGGCAGAATACACTGCCACTGCCCTAGACAAAATCTCTGACGAAATGCGAACAATTCGAACCGTGGTATTGCAAAATCGAATGGCACTTGACTATGTGCTAGCCAAAACCGGTGGCACGTGCGCCCTGATTGGTGCAGAATGTTGCACTTTCATTCCTGATAACTCTGAAGAAGTTAAAGATTTGGTATTACATATCCAAAAAGGAATCAAAAAACTTGATCCATCCCAAGTTCTCTCTCTCTGGGATAGAATTTGCGGGTGGTTTGGACACACAGGAATGTCCATAATGAGAATAATCCTATTCTCCTGTGCAGCTGGATTCATCATTTATATGACATACCAATGTGCTCCGTGCATCAAAGAACTATTCGCTAAGCGCAGGGGGCCAACTGTCAGAATGATTCACACTAACCCTACTGCACCCCCAATTGATGAATTTGAGGTGAAATACTTTTGTTGAAATGTTAACCGTAATATTATCAATCAATTATTTGTATAATCTATTAATACTGAATCTGTAGCATCAAATTTGACTAATTCATTAATTGTTATTTTGTAATAATGATTCTTTAAGAATTTTAATGATTATTGTTGAAATACTTGTTGCAATGCTAAGTTTCCATTCTATTGTTTAATTTCTGCAATGACAATATGAATGAATTATTCTTTGCGCTTTTTACCTATCCTATCGCTTTAATGATATCTTTTATCTTATTCTGATATATCTCACTTGATCATTCGATTTATCAAAGGGGCGACTGTAGAAGTCAGGTATTTTAAATACACTTAATATAGGTAAGTTAAATCCCAGTTTTAAAATGAAAGAAACATACAACTTCCAAACTCAGACATGAGTTTGGGAAAAACAGAACCACTGATGAAAACATCACATTCTATCAAGGACAGGGGCTAAATCCCATGGGCTGTAAGGTGGAATAATTAAAGGCTCCATTGTTCTGATTTCAGGCCACTTGTGATAACAGCCTGAACCACATTCCATAACGTATGCAAGCCGAAACATTTTAGACTGTGTCAAAAAAACAGTTTATGATGAGATGGCATAACGTCTTTAATTGTTGCAGATAAGCAACAATTGGAAGTGGCGTTGCATCGTGAGGATGGACGGCTTGTTATCAAATCAAATGTGTTTGAATATAGCTTAAACCAATTAGGATTATATTGGGGTGTGATCGGATCGCTTAAGACAGATATGAAATAGCGTATCCATGGATGATTTGGCCACCATTTTAAAAAGAAAGACAGAAAGACAGAAGGACAGAAGGACAGAAAGAAAGAGACAGAAAGAAAGAGACAGAGAGAAAGAGACAGGAAAGAGACAAAGAGAACAAGACAGAAAGAGAGAGAGAGAGAGAAAGTAAAGGAAGAGAATTAGAAAAGAGTTCTGTATTCCTATTTCATTTTCATACTTTGACTTCAGCCTTTGACTCTTAAAGTTGTGTTCAGGCTATTATCTCAGAAGATAATTCCTGTGATTCTTTGAAGAAAATCAAATTGTCTACAAACTACCTTTTAAATCATTTTCAAGTTCTAACCAATGAACTTCAAATAAAACAATTCGTATTTGCACCTGACAAGTTTTTAACTTGAATTTCTGCTTAGTTTCAACAATGTCTCAACAACAACCGGCAACCGTAAACTGAACAAAACTTCACAAATCTGAAAATACAACACACTGGTAGTTCAGTCGGTAGAGCATCAGACTTTCAATCTGAGGGCCCAGGGTTCAAGTCCCTGTCAGGGCTTTCAGTTTGTCTCAAGGTGCTTGCTCCCCAATGAACAGTAGGAATAAAAAATACAGGATGATTTATGAAAAGTGGAAGAATCGTGGCAATGTTGGGTTTACCAAATTGCAACAGCCATCAAGAAGTTTTGCTAGATTTTCGGTTAATGTAAAAACTCGCTCCTGGTCTTGTCCTGCATTATACCACTATCGTTTTCTGGTCATGTTTAATCACTTCAAAATTCGTAAAATATTTTCTGTTTGTTTACTTAATCCCTGCAGGACTGCTATAAATTAATATCTTTCAGAAATTACTGCAGTTTTTACAGTTTCAAAAGCCCATTGCAGATGAATATATAAATTTGCACTCTCAAAGTCAGCATAAGAAATCAACAATACTGGTGTTTAATCAAAATAATTGATATCTGCTCTAAACTTGCAAACTCACTTTCAAGGTTGGTGCTGTGGCTTAGATGGTTAAAGCGCCTGTCTTGTAAGCAGGTGATCATGAGTTCAAATTGCAGCAGGTGCCTTTGGGTCAAAGCTAGGAGCCTGTGAAGAGATGTTCCCAATTCAATGGTGAATGCTGAACACGTCGGCAAAATATCTGTGGCACCGAGCTTCTAGTTTGCTTTACCTTGATTTTTGTCAAACTTAATTCAACCTTCCATAGCTCCCATATTTCATGCAACGTCCATTTTCCTCACCTACTCCATTGCATGTACTCTTCGCTTCAGCTCTGAGTAAAGATCACACAGATTTGAAACATTAACACTATGTCTGGCTCCAAAGATATCCTCTCATTTTCTGAGCCTCAATCCTATCTTTTTTAGCTTCTCACGCAGAGTCGCAGCTTCCGCAGTATTTTCCTTTGAATGCATGACAGGATTTACCTGAGGAATTCCAGAAGGAACATTTTGACTGTTTCTCAGCGATATCTGTGAGCAACGATTGAATGATTAAATGCTTTACTCTGATGAAGAGTGACCCAGCCTCGAAACATTAGCTCGGTTCTCTCTTCACAGATGCTGCCAGACCCACTGATATTTTCCATCATTTCCTGTTTTTTTTTCAGATTTCACATCCACAGTAATTTGCTTTTATATTGAACGATTTATGTTGCTGCATGTTAGCAAGAACGAATCGGGCGGGATAAATGATGGGGCGTTTTCCATGAAGATGTGGTGCAGACACACTTTTACTCCCTGAAACTTTGCAATTTGCATAATTTGCTCCTTTACTTGATTCTTTTACTTGCGTTCATGCTCTGCCACAACAAACATCAGATGACACCCTTTATTCTATCTCTAAAAATAGAATCTGTGTCTCTGTAGCTTCCCACTCATCTCTTACCAAACTAAATGTAATCTTCAATGTCTCAAAGTACCAGTGCAGGTCCCTGGGTAACAACAGGTGTCACATCACAAGTCACTGGTAAAGAGCAAGTACAAGCTGAAGAATTTGCGAAACGAACCCAAAGGAAGTCTGCCGATCTGCTTGTGAGGAAAATGAGCAGGAGAGGCTGAATTACCAAATAAGAAAATTCAAAAGGTACAATATGAGAGTTTGAAGTGAGCAATGAGGAATTTTAAGAATGGGCCCTGGTAGCTCAGTCGGCAGAGCATCAGACTTTTAATCTGAAGGCCCAGGGTTCAAGTCCCTGTCAAGGCTTTCATTTTGTCTCAAGGCGCTTGCTCCCCAATGAACAGTCGGAAAAAAGAATAAAAAATGCAGGATGATTTATGAACAGTGGAAGAATCGTGACAATGTTGTGTTTGCCAAATTGCAACAGCCATCAAGAAGTTTTGCTAGATTTTCAGTTAATGTAAATACTTGCTCCTGGTCTTGTCGTGCATTGTACCTCTATAGTTTTCTGGTCATGTTTAATCATTTCAAAATTCGTAAAATATTTCCTGTTTGTTTACTTCTTCCCTGCAGAACTGCTATAAAATAATAACTTTCAAAAATTACTGCAATTTTTACAGTTTCAAAAGCCCATTGCAGATGAATATTTTAATTAACACTCAAAGTCAGCATAAGAAATCAACAATACTGGTGTTTAATCAAAATAATTGAAATCTGTTCTAAACTTGCAAACCTGCTTTCAATTTTGGCGCTTTGGCTTAGATGGTTAAAGTGCCCGTCTTGCAAACAGGTGATCCTGAGTTCAAATCTCAGTAGTTCCTTTGGGTCAAAGCTATGAGCCTGTGAAGTGTTGCACGTTTTACTTTGGGTGTAAAACGCGTTTATTGGAGTGTATTAACACGCCTCCGTAAGGTCGTGTGCTTAACACTACTAGGCTCTGTTCTATGTATTTATTCAGCTTAGGAGTCGCCAGGTGCCGTATAGACACCGTCACGAGTATTCCAAGGTCAAGTTCAAAGTAATAAAGACGATACACCGATTAGTAAGGTCCAAACGATCAATATTTATTATACAGTTATAATAAATACTCATGCACACACTAAGAGACTAAGCTATGACTAAACTAAAGTAATCAGAATACTTATCTAACAGGAACAGGCAAGGTCAGGGAGCGAGGCCTTCGTCCTGGTCTTGGGCTGCAACCTTCAGCAAGCGTTCTGGTCACTGGGGGTTCTAGCGGGCTTAGTTCGCGTAGCGAGCGTCGTACTGGCACTTACGGTTCGGCGGCTGGAGTCAGGATGTAGCTTCAAGGTCTTGGTCAGGGCCGGAGCACGAAACAACAGTGCGGAGCCGGGGCAGACCTGGGTCGAAGTTAAGCCGGAGCAAAAAACAGACCGGACAACACGAGGTCCCTGTCTTTTATAGGGATCCCAATGTCCTTCCCTCTTCTTGGGCGGGCTTTAACCTTTGGTTATCTATTGGGTCAATTCCTCATCGATACTGTTTGAATTCCCCAATGCGAGGGGGTCTCCGTGATGGGGGGGCGTTTCTTATGCCCTTTTGTTTGGAGGTTTCTGGTGCCTCGATGTCTGGGCCTTGGTTCGAATGTGTCCATTCAGAGTCAAATGTTTCCATTGTGTGGGTGTTCAGGTCTGATTGCCTCATTAGTATGCAAAGCGTTTTGCCATTTGCACCTAACTAAGGTCTTCTCACCTGAGCCCAAACTGGTTTCTGCTACTTGCAGAATGCAAAATGCTCTCTTTGCAGACTGCTGTTTTGGCTAAACTGCCTGTTTCTCTGCAGTCTTAGCGCTTGGCTTACTTTGTAGCTCAGCGTCCATTTTAGGTGGCTACATTCCCTCCTTGTGATCCTCACAATCCAAATATTGCGAAGGATCACCTATGTACGTCGCCTTGAGTGCATCTGGGTTGCCTTCTTTGTGTCCCCTGACCTCTTGCCAGTTCCTGGGCTACTCTATCTTAAACTATGGGAAGAAAATTTTTTTTTTACCTTACATCTCTACTTGGCGCTATGTCACAGGGGACATGCATTACCAAACTGGGAACCTCTACCTATCACAATTAGCCTTAACTTAACTTAAACATTTCCTCACACTCTAAAACCTTAACCATTCACACCACAACATCACACTTCCTAACTCGGCAGTCGAGTATAGGACAATATAATACAGGGTCGAACTTTATTTACAGAGTGCTTTAATCAGTGAGGGGCTGAGGGGCTTGGTGAAATCCGAAGATGGGAGATTGAACTCCATAGACGGTTGAGGGGCAGGAACGGGAGGCTCTCCTCTTCCACTTCCTCAACCTGAGGGTCTGTACCAGTATAATGAGGATCGCAATCACCAGTAGTGATTCGATTACGTATGACATGGAGTACCATGTCATAAATTTTGTGCACCAGGTCTGAACCTCACTGATCAGAGCTGAGCACTGGGGAGTGGCTGTAAGGGAAACATTTACTGTGGGGGTTGTGGGGGAAACGTGTCTTGTTTCCACACATGCAAATACAACATTTAAAAGCAATAGGTGAGCTTCCATCATCTTCAACTTGTTCTTCCTTCTTTCTTCCTCCTGTATGGACAATCCTTGCTTCGATCCCTGTCTCGTCCTTCGAAAGCTATGGGATCAAGCACAGTATCTGTCAATACAGCTTAATTTCCGTACTTGTTAGTGTATCTGTCTTTCAATTCCAATTGACCCATTAAAAATGACTGGCCAAGTCACACCCTGTGACTCCCCTCATTTTTTTTTTTTCAAAAGCGAATTTGAAGACCAGAATACACCTAACAATCCTTCCTTCTGCGAGCCGTCTCGCAGGCGTTGCTAGTTTACCATCCGAATGTTACCGGATGTAAATAGCATGTGGGATGGCGGCCGAAGGGCTACCTAACTGAAATGAAAACAAAATTTTGAAAGAAACGTCCGAATGAGTTGCGTATGGGCTGCGACGGGTACGAGTTGGATGGGATCCCCGGGTAGGGCGTGCTGTGCCATACCCGAGCTTGGCTGACCAAGGTTGGTTCTCAGACAGGGCGGGTCCTCAGTGCCGTTTGTCCACTGCCTGAGTAACCTGGATTAAAACGGGTACGAATGTGTTAACCGTGACTTGCAGCCTCTATTCACCGAATAGAGGGGCACATAAAAACAAGGGAGCCAAGATGCTCCCACTGAGGACTGAACTGAAGTTCTCAGAGATATCTGCGGACAAACTATTGGGTGTGTAAGGCGGTCATAAGCCTTACAACTTTGAAAAGATCTCCAATCAAACTGGTTTTTTTTTGGAACCGAAGTTCTCAAAGGTATCGGTGGACAAACTAACGTGTGTGTGAGGTGGTCACAATCTTTTCAGCTGAAAAGAAGATGTCCATCCTCCAACTGAACCATTTACATTCCTGAAAGACAAACAAACATACGTGCAGGTTCCATCAGAAAGGACATCGCTTCCCTCAAACGATTCCTATTTTACATCATCTGGACACCTCACTTTTCCTCTGTCTCTGTGAACAGGGTCACAAAGGGGTTGCCGTATCGGGATTCAGACACCGTGTCGTCCTGCTCTCCCGGATCCCACACCCTTGTGTGGATCAGGCATGATATTTTTGAATTGTGTGACCGGGGGTCACTTTCATCGTTGCGGACAAGTCTGTATGAATTGTCCCTGTGCCATAGTGTTGTGTCAAGTGTGTTGTCGGGGTCGGGTGGTGGTTCTGGGTTTTTAAGGTAAGTGACTTCCATGGGGTCACTGGAGTCGGGGTCGTAGTTGGTGCAGTGTGGACTGTATGGCTGTGTGCTGTCGCTGTCCTCAGAGTCAGTGTCTGTCCTGCTGTCTCTGCTGTGGCAGCTTGTGGGCGTTTCGGGGCGTGGTCTGTCGTGGTCAGTGGGCGGAGTCGTAGGCGAGTCCGTTGATGAACTGGTCTGTGAGGGGGATGGTGGAAAGGTGTCTCTGGTGGGTGGGGTGAAGTGTTCTGCTGCATCTAGCAGGACATGATGAGCATGGTTAGACTGTGTTCCATATGCTTTAAGCTGGTTGATGTGAAACCACGCAGTCTTCCCATTAGGATATTTTATCCTGTAAACTGAGGGGCTAATTTTATCCGAAATTGAGTATGGACCGGAATATTTTGGAGCCAAAAAACTGCTGGGGTTGTAAACAGATAACATTACCTGTTGCCCAACCTGGAATTCTGTGGGGTGAACAGTCTTGTCAAAGCACGCAGTGCTTTGCTGACGTCGTTTGCCTAGTCGAACTGCGGCTGCGAGCTGTGCAGACCTCACAGTCTCAACTAGGTCTTTAACTGCTCTTTCATGGGTGAGGGCCGTTACTTCGGGGCTAGTCATGTCCAGTCCTAAAAGGAATTCTGTACCTTTCATAGGGCGTCCGGTCATGAGTTCGTGTGGTGTGTAATCTGTGGAAGTGGAGACAGTGTTCCTTATGAACATGAGTGCAAATGGGAGCACTGAATCCCATGTGGAGTTGTTCTCTTGAACCATTTTCCTAAGGGTAGTTTTTAGGGTCCGATTCATGCGCTCCACAATCCCGCTGGACTGTGGATGATACGCAATGTGGAAATTTTGTTTGATGCCAAATATTGTCAGGACGCTCTTCATGACACGTCCTGTAAAATGAGATCCCTGGTCCGAATCAATGCTACGCGGTAAACCCCATCTTGTGAAGATGTGGTGCGTCAGAATTTTAGCAGCTGTCTTAGCTGTGTTCGTACGAGAGGGAAATGCCTCTACCCACTTGGTAAAAGTGTCGATCACCACCAGAACGTATTTATAGCCATTCCTACAAGGGGGCAATGGTCCTATAAAGTCGATCTGGAGGTTCGTCCAGGGGCCGTTAACTGGTCAAGTATGCCGAAGTTGGGCTTTTTTAGAATACCTCTCCGGGTTATTCTGAGCGCAAATAAGGCAATTCTCGATATAATGCGTTACATCAGTCCTGAGATTAGGCCACCAACAGAGTTGTCTGAGGTGCCTCGTTGTTGCATCAATTCCCTGGTGCCCGTGGTTATCATGAAATAAAGCAATAATTGCATTCCTGTCCTGCTGCGGGACCACATAAAGTTGTTCCTTTATGATCACACCCTCATGTGTGGTCAGTGCGTGTTTAAATCTCTCGTACTCTGGCACAAAGTTGCCTTTGAAAACCTCCCTGAGATTCTCATCCTGCTTCTGTGCTGCTACAAGATCTTTAATATCTGTCTGTGAGATTTGGACTGCGCTCACAGGGGCGCTAGCTGGTGCGCTAGCTGGGGGGGTCCATAAGTGTCCTCGCCTGGAACCTACCTTAGCCAATGCGTCGGCTTTTACATTCCCAGGGGGGGATGACCTATGGTGACTTCGTACTTTTATTATTCCGAAGGTCCTGTCCTTCGCTTTTTCTAAAATATGCTGGAGTAGAGGGGCTGATGGAAGGGGTTTCCCATCTGCGGAGACAAAACCTCGTGTCCTCCACAGAGGCAGAAAATTGGTTAAACTATTACAGACATATAAGCTGTCTGAATATATGTCTGCTGGGCTGGGGAAAGAATCGGGGTGGTCCACTATATACGCTATGGCCGCGGGCTCTGCTGCCTGCGCGCCTAAGTGACCTGGCAATTTGAGTGCTATTTCTTCGAGTGCGCGACCCTGCGCGTCCTCGACATAGATGCCGCATCCTGTGATACGCTCACCATTTAAAACTGTGGATGAACCGTCCACGTAAATCTTCAGGGGTCCACACGTGTCTGTGTGTGGGGTGCTTTGGGTTGGGTTCCCTAGCTTCCTGGGGGGTGTTTTTGCGATAAAGGGTCCTGTGTTATGCAGGGGAGCTACAATTTCACAGTCATGTGGCTGTCCTGGGTATTGAAGGTTGTCTGCTAAATATGTGTGTGTGCGGGTCCGTTTAACTGTAATGTCCCGTCCTTGTAAGAGTAGTGTCCATCTAGCTGCCCTAATCTGGCTAACTGAACCGTCCTTCAGTCGACCGTCTAGGAGTAGCTGTGTGGATGTGTGTTCGGTCAGAATAGTAATGGGGTTGAGTCCGGTAATGTATGAGAAGTATTGTAGTGCCCAGAAGACAGCAAGGAGGTGCCTCTCACAGGCAGAGAATCCTTGTTCTACCGGGTCTAACAGTCGGGAGGCATAAGCCACTGGTCTTAACTGCTCGTGCCGTTCCTGAAGCAACACGGCCGAGAGGGTCAGATCGGTGCTCGCTACCTCGATTGCGAAAGGGGAAAGTGGGTCTGGGACTAGCAGCGCGGGTGCTGCGCTAAGGGCTCTTTTTAACTCCTCCACAGCCTCCGTGTGCTGTGGAAGCCATTCCCAGGGGGCTCCTTTCTTAAGGAGGTCTGAGAGTGGGGCGGCTTTTGTCACGAATCCGTCGATGTGGTTCCGACAATAGCCAACCAGTCCTATAAACGACCGGAGGGCCGAAACATTTTGGGGAAGGGGCAATTTGACGATCGAATCAATTCTTTTGAATTCGATCTCGCGTTTGCCGTGTGTGATGACTGTTCCCAAATACATCACTTTATTTTCCAAAATCTGGGCCTTTCTTGGGTTAACTTTACATCCAATTGAAGTCAACAGTTCCAGGAGTTCGGCCAGAAGCGTAATGTGCTCTGCCTTTGTGTCTGTCTGCAGTAGTAGGTCGTCTACATACTGTACCAGGCATTCGGGGCGGGAGAATTTCTCTAAACCACTTGCCAGCTGTCGGTGGAAAATGGAGGGGGAATTGTGGAATCCTTGTGGGAGGCATGTCCACGTATACTGCTGTGATTTGAAGGTGAAGGCAAATTTGTACTGGCACGCTTTTGCCAATGGTATTGACCAGAATCCATTACTGATGTCCAATACCGTGAAATATTTGGAGTTGAGTCCCTGCTTGAGCATGGTCTCGGGACTAGTAGCTACCGTTGGGGCTACTGCGGGGGTTACTTTGTTGAGTTCCCGATAATCGATGGTCAGACGCCATGATCCATCGGGCTTCCTCACTGGCCAAATAGGGGCATTATTGGTCGAGGCTACCGTTCTGAGCACACCTTGCTCCAATAAGCTTCCTATCACCTTTTCTATTTCCACCTCTGCTTCCAGGGGAAATCTATACTGTTTCTGTGGTCGGGGGTCCTGTCCGGTAACGTGAACTGGTCCAGTCATTCTGCCGCAGTCATGACGGTGACTGGCAAATGCTGTCCTGTGTTTGTTCAGTAGGGCTTTTATTTGTCTGTCGGTGTGGAGTGTAGTCAGGTCAAATGAGTACTCTCCCACTGCGCTAATCCGATTAGCGTAGTCTCCAACTGTGAGGGTGGCGGGTGCTCTGTCTGATCTAGCCATTCGCCAGACACACTGGTTCACTGGGTCGAACGACAGGCTATGGGCATTCATAAAATCTATCCCCAGGATGTGTTCTGCTGTCCGGGGAAGATTTACTAGTACAACGGGGTGTTTTGTGGAAATGTTCCCTAGCTGGATCGCTACGGGTGCTGTGATATGTCCCTGCTGCGAGTGTCCTGTGAACCCGCTAAGTGTGATGGTGGAGGTGGTCGGCCACGTGTCTGCGTGTGCCGTGGTCGTAGAGTTTATTGTGGTGCGGGACCCTCCTGTGTCCCAAAGTAACTCTATGGGCTTCCCTTTTACTCTCGCTGTGACTACGGGTCTCCCTGATGGATCCCATAGTGTGTCACAGACCCAAGTGGGGGAGCCCGAACACCGTCAGTTCGTCTCGTCCACCTTGGTGGGTCCTGACTGTATTGCTATATTGTGGATGGGTTTTGCCTTACTGCGGTTCAGAGTGCCTGTCTGCTGGCCTCTCTGAGATCGCTGGGGTGCATTGCATTCCTTTGCCCAATGCCCTAACTGTCCACAGTTATAGCATTCCTGTCCTTTCTGCTGAGGGCTGCTCTTCCCTTCATTTACCCATGCGGGTTTCTGGTGCTCTCTCACTGCCTGAATATCTGCTGCAGCCTGAGCCTCTTCTGGGGATTTAACCTTACTCTTTCCCTGAATTGATTGCTCCCAAGCGCGGGACAACCTTTTCAGGACCCATTTCTCATTATGGGCCTCTTCTGAGGGGTCATAACTGTTGCAAGCGCTCTGTCCTGCCTCTGTCGCGTGTGAGATTATGGTGCGCGTCCATTTAGCCATATTTTCCCGGTTCAAATGCGCTCTATTTAAATCGCCGAAAACTGCGTTGAAATGAATCCACAGCCTTCCTGCGAATGCTGTGGGGTGTTCGGATCTTTTCTGCCGGCACTTATTAAGTCCTTCTACGGGGTCACCTCGATTATACCCTATGGCATCTAAAATGGAGGTGTGCATCTCCTCTAGGGTGCCTCCGGCAACGTTCTGTGGGTCGGGGAGGGCTGCTACCACGGACTGGTCTAAGCTCAGCACGGTGAGCTTAACCTGCTCTCTCTCATCCAGGCCGTACATGGTCGCCTGCTGTTTCACTTTAGCGAAAAACTGGTTGGGGTTTGCGGTGGGGAGGAACGGAGTGATCATCTCACATGCGTCCCTGAGCTGGGTTACAGTTAAGGGGGTGGTGTAGGTTATATCTGGTGCGCCTTCTGTTGTAGCTTTTCTCTGCGTGGTTACGGGATTCATGGGTGCGGTTATGATCTGATCTGTAGGGGGTTGGGGTGCTTGCCTTTTCTGTTGCGCTGCTGGCGCACATGTTCCCTGAACGTAACGCTGCGCTGTCTCACTTAATTCTTGCCAATCTGGGGCATTTTCTCCATCTAACTGGGTTCCAAAGGTGCTTTGAAACCCATTTTGCACCGAAAGCAGCGATTGCAGCTCTGCAATCTGTTTCCTGCATTTCGCGTGATCTACTGTACTTTGCCTTTGTTCTGTGGTTGCAGCATGGAGTGCTCTCAAAGCTGCTTTAAGGTCAGAGCATTGCCTCTGCAAAGCCTCTACCTGCTTGTCAGATTCTTCTCTTATCAGGACGGCACGTTGCACGTCCTGATAGGCCTTTTCGTACTGGGTCTGGGAACTGCTGAGATGGGCTAGACAAGACTGGTGTGCCCTCTTGGCATCATCCACCTCTCTACCTTTCTCTGCCAACTTCCCTCTAAGATCCATATTCTCCCTTTCAATGTCCCTGACATCGACCTTACTCATTCGGTTCCTTTCTTCTAAATCTGCCCGGAGCGTCCTGACGACCTCCTCTGTGCCGCGCAACTGTGCCAAACAGGACACAATCGCCATCGGCTTACGTGCTTTACTAAGGTTCTTTTTGTGAATTTGAGAGAGGTTCTCCCACCAAGTATGTCCTATACTTCCGGGACCTGTCTCCTCATTCAAACAAAACTCTTTCCAAAGGGGCCATCCCTTTCCTTGCAGATATTTGCGGAGTTCCAGCTCCCACGTGGGACACTGACCTACTCTGCTACTGCTGCTGGTCGCTGCGACCACGAACCTTTCTGGATCCATCAGACGTTCCATTGCCTGCATGGCCATTTCCTCTGACTCTCTTTTAGTTAATTTGGAACAGGGGGTTGCTGGGGTTGTGTTTCAAGAAACGGGTACGGCTTACGCTATGTTCCGTTCACAAAACTACCGAAAGTTTGTCGCAACAAAAATGCTTTCAGTTTTACCTTACAGCCCTGTTAGTACGCATGCATTAAACACACTTCCGAATTACGCTTATTAGTTTGAACACCTTGAATACTTGTGATTTTCTTTACTTTCTTACTTTCTCTGTAATTTGGAGTTCTAATTCAAATTTCAGGGTCCTGGACGGTGTGGGGTTTCCACTTACAACCGTGTCCCGTCAGGAAGTCGCCACTAAATGTTGCACGTTTTACTTTGGGTGTAAAACGCGTTTATTGGAGTGTATTAACACGCCTCCGTAAGGTCGTGTGCTTAACACTACTAGGCTCTGTTCTATGTATTTATTCAGCTTAGGAGTCGCCAGGTGCCGTATAGACACCGTCACGAGTATTCCAAGGTCAAGTTCAAAGTAATAAAGACGATACACCGATTAGTAAGGTCCAAACGATCAATATTTATTATACAGTTATAATAAATACTCATGCACACACTAAGAGACTAAGCTATGACTAAACTAAAGTAATCAGAATACTTATCTAACAGGAACAGGCAAGGTCAGGGAGCGAGGCCTTCGTCCTGGTCTTGGGCTGCAACCTTCAGCAAGCGTTCTGGTCACTGGGGGTTCTAGCGGGCTTAGTTCGCGTAGCGAGCGTCGTACTGGCACTTACGGTTCGGCGGCTGGTGCTCAACGGCTGGAGTCAGGATGTAGCTTCAAGGTCTTGGTCAGCGCCGGAGCACGAAACAACAGTGCGGAGCCGGGGCAGACCTGGGTCGAAGTTAAGCCGGAGCAAAAAACAGACCGGACAACACGAGGTCCCTGTCTTTTATAGGGATCCCAATGTCCTTCCCTCTTCTTGGGCGGGCTTTAACCTTTGGTTATCTATTGGGTCAATTCCTCATCGATACTGTTTGAATTCCCCAATGCGAGGGGGTCTCCGTGATGGGGGGGCGTTTCTTATGCCCTTTTGTTTGGAGGTTTCTGGTGCCTCGATGTCTGGGCCTTGGTTCGAATGTGTCCATTCAGAGTCAAATGTTTCCATTGTGTGGGTGTTCAGGTCTGATTGCCTCATTAGTATGCAAAGCGTTTTGCCATTTGCACCTAACTAAGGTCTTCTCACCTGAGCCCAAACTGGTTTCTGCTACTTGCAGAATGCAAAATGCTCTCTTTGCAGACTGCTGTTTTGGCTAAACTGCCTGTTTCCCTGCAGTCTTAGCGCTTGGCTTACTTTGTAGCTCAGCGTCCATTTTAGGTGGCTACATTCCCTCCTTGTGATCCTCACAATCCAAATATTGCGAAGGATCACCTATGTACGTCGCCTTGAGTGCATCTGGGTTGCCTTCTTTGTGTCCCCTGACCTCTTGCCAGTTCCTGGGCTACTCTATCTTAAACTATGGGAAGAAAAAAATTTTTTTACCTTACATCTCTACTTGGCGCTATGTCAAAGGGGACATGCATTACCAAACTGGGAACCTCTACCTATCACAATTAGCCTTAACTTAACTTAAACATTTCCTCACACTCTAAAACCTTAACCATTCACACCACAACATCACACTTCCTAACTCGGCAGTCGAGTATAGGACAATATAATACAGGGTCGAACTTTATTTACAGAGTGCTTTAATCAGTGAGGGGCTGAGGGGCTTGGTGAAATCCGAAGATGGGAGATTGAACTCCATAGACGGTTGAGGGGCAGGAACGGGAGGCTCTCCTCTTCCACTTCCTCAACCTGAGGGTCTGTACCAGTATAATGAGGATCGCAATCACCAGTAGTGATTCGATTACGTATGACATGGAGTACCATGTCATAAATTTTGTGCACCAGGTCTGAACCTCACTGATCAGAGCTGAGCACTGGGGAGTGGCTGTAAGGGAAACATTTACTGTGGGGGTTGTGGGGGAAACGTGTCTTGCTTCCACACATGCAAATACAACATTTAAAAGCAATAGGTGAGCTTCCATCATCTTCAACTTGTTCTTCCTTCTTTCTTCCTCCTGTATGGACAATCCTTGCTTCGATCCCTGTCTCGTCCTTCAAAAGCTATGGGATCAAGCACAGTATCTGTCAATACAGCTTAATATTAGTACTTGTTAGTGTATCTGTCTTTCAATTCCAATTGACCCATTAAAAATGACTGGCCAAGTCACACCCTGTGACTTCCCTCATTTTTTTTTTTTCAAAAGCGAATTTGAAGACCAGAATACACCTAACAATCCTTCCTTCTGCGAGCCGTCTCGCAGGCGTTGCTAGTTTACCATCCGAATGTTACCGGATGTGAATAGCATGTGGGATGGCGGCCGAAGGGCTACCTAACTGAAATGAAAACAAAATTTTGAAAGAAACGTCCGAATGAGTTGCGTATGGGCCGCGACGGGTACGAGTTGGATGGGATCCCCGGGTAGGGCGTGCTGTGCCATACCCGAGCTTGGCTGACCAAGGTTGGTTCTCAGACAGGGCGGGTCCTCAGTGCCGTTTGTCCAATGCGAGGGGGTCTCCGTGATGGGGGGGCGTTTCTTATGCCCTTTTGTTTGGAGGTTTCTGGTGCCTCGATGTCTGGGCCTTGGTTCGAATGTGTCCATTCAGAGTCAAATGTTTCCATTGTGTGGGTGTTCAGGTCTGATTGCCTCATTAGTATGCAAAGCGTTTTGCCATTTGCACCTAACTAAGGTCTTCTCACCTGAGCCCAAACTGGTTTCTGCTACTTGCAGAATGCAAAATGCTCTCTTTGCAGACTGCTGTTTTGGCTAAACTGCCTGTTTCCCTGCAGTCTTAGCGCTTGGCTTACTTTGTAGCTCAGCGTCCATTTTAGGTGGCTACAGAAGAAATGTTCCCAATTCAATGGTGAATGCTGAACAAGTTGGCAAAGTATTTGTGGCACCGAGCTTCTAGTTTGCTTTACCTTGGTTTTTGTCAAACTTTATTCAACCTTCCACAGCTCCCATATTTCATGCAACTTCCATTTTCCTCACCTACTCCATTGCATGTACTGCTCGTTCAGCTCTGAGTAAAGATCACACGGATTTGAAACATTAACACTGTGTCTGGCTCCAAAGATATCCTCTCATTTTCTGAGCCTCAATCCTATCATTTTTAGCTTCTTACGCAGAGTCGCAGCTTCCGCAGTATTTTCCTTTGAATGTATGACAGGATTTACCTGAGGAATTCCAGAAGGAACATTTTGGCTGTTTCTCTGCGATATCTGTGAGCAACGATTGAATGATTAAATGCTTTACTCTGATGAAGAGTGACCCAGCCTCGAAACATTAGCTCGGTTCTCTCTTCACAGATGCTGCCTGCAGAAGTCAGGTATTTTAAATACACTTAATATAGGTAAGAAGACTGTTTAAGACAGAAATATCAGTTCCCAGTTTTAAAATGAAAGAACCATACAATTTCCAAACTCAGTCATGAGTTTGCAAAACACAGAACCACTGATAAAAACATCACATTTTTCCAAGGGCAAGGGCGGAATCCATAGCAACGCGGGATAAGGATGAAGTATTGTACGGTTCTCACGCCGCTCGAGATTAGGTTGAATCATATCCCATAAATTATACAAGCTAAAAAAATATCTTGAACTATATTGCCTTGTTTTTAATAAATGGACAGTTAAAACATCGACTCAAATATAATATATATATGTATATATTTGATTCCAACATTCTCAGTGAAACAATCTTATAAAAGACAGTTTGAGTTGTATGTTCTGAAATATGCCTAGCCTAGCAAGATGAGATAACATGAGGTCTCCATGGTGGCAATAGGTAGGTCAGCATTAGACCAGTTTTTGCTGGTTTTGATAAAGCACAATATCCCATGAGAAACATACCAATAAGCAACAATTAGAAGTGGCGTTACATTGTCATGATGGACGGCTTTTTATCAAATCAAATGTGTTTTGAATATAGCTTAAACCAATTAGGATTATATTGGGGTGTGATCGGATCGCTTAATACAGATATCAAAGAGTATATCCATGGATGATTTGACCACCATTTTTAGTGAAGTGAAGTGAAGTGAAGGGAAGTGAAGTGAAGTGAAGTGAAGTGAGGTGAAGAGACGAGAGAAACGGGGTGAAGTGAAGAGACGAGAGACGACAGAAAGACAAGTCAGAAAGGCAAGAAGACAGACAAGTCAGAGAGACAAAGAGAGAAAGACAGAAAGAGAGAGAGAGAGAGAGAGAATTAGAAAAGAGTTCTGTATTCCTATTTCATTTTCATACTTTGACTTCAGCCTCTGACTTTTAAAGTTGTGTTCAGGCTATTGTCTCAGAAGATAATTCCTGTGATTCTTTGAAGAAAATCAAATTGTCTACAAACTACCTTTTAATACATTTCCAAGTTGTAACCAATGAACCTTGAATAAAACAATTCTTATTTGCACCTGACAAGTTTTTAACTTGAATTTCTACTGAGTTTCAGCAATGTCTCACCAACAACCGGCAACCGTAAATTAAATAAAACTGGATCAAATCCTAGCGAGATACACTTCTTCACTGCCAGACCCACTGCTATTTTCCTCATTTCCTGTTTTTTTTTCAGATTTGACATACACAGTAATTTGCTTTTATATTGAACGATTTATGTTGCTGTATGTTAGCAAGAAAAAATCGGGCGGGATAAATGATGGGGCGTTTTCCATGAAGATGTGGTGCAGACACACTTTTACACCCTGAAGTGATTAAACATGACCAGAAAACTATAGTGGTATAATGCAGGACAAGACCAGGAGCGAGTTTTTACATTAAAAGAAAATCTAGCAAAACTTCTTGATGGCTGTTGCAATTTGGCAAACACAACATTGTCACGATTCTTCCACTTTTCATAAATCATCCTGCATTTTCTATTCTTTTTTCCTACTGTTCATTGGGGAGCAAGCTCCTTGAGACGAAATGAAAGCCCTTACAGGGACTTGAACCCTGGGCCTTTAGATTTAAACTCTAATGCTGTACCGACTGAGCTACCAGGGCCCGTTCTTAAAAATCCCTCATTGCTCACTTCAAACTCTCATATTGTACCTTTTGAATTTTCTTATTTGGGAATTCAGCCTCTCCTGCTCATTATCCTCACAAGCAGAGCGGCAGCCTTCCTTTGGCTTCCTTTCTCAAATTATTCAGCTTGTACTTGCTTATTACCAGTGACTTGTGATGTGACAGCTGTTGTTACCCAGGATTGTGCACTGGTACTTCGAGACATTGAAGATTACATTTTGTATGGTGAGAGATGAGTGGGAAGCAACAGAGACACAGATTTTATTTTTAGAGATAGAATAAAGGGTGTCATCTGGTGTTTGTTGTGGCAGAGTGTGAACACAAGTAAGCTCATCTAGTAAAGGAGCAAATTATGCAAATTGCAAAGTTTCAGGGTGTAAATAGATCTGTCAGCACCACATCTTCATGGAAAACGCCCCATCATTTATCCCACCGGATCGTTCATGCTAACATGCAGCAACATAAATCGTTCAATATAAAAGCAAATTACTGTGGATGTGAAATATAGAAATTAAACAGGAAATGATAGAAAATCTCAGTGGGTCTCGCAGCATCTGCGAAGAGAGAACAGTACTATAGTTTCGAGGCTGGGTCACTATTCATCAAAATCAATTATTTAATCATTCAATCTTTGCTCCGGATATCACTGATAAACAATCAAAATGTTCCGTCTGGATTTCCTGAGGTAAATCCTGTTGTGCATTCAAAGAAAAATAATGTGGATGCTGCGAATCTGCGTGAAAAGCTAAAAATGATTGGATTAAAGCTCAGAAAATCAGTGGATATCTATGGACCCAGACAGACAGTTAACATTCCAAATCCGTGTGATCCTGACTCAGAGCTGAAGTGAGGTGTAAATGCAATGGTGTAGATGAGGAAAATGGAAGCTGCGTGAAAAATGGGAGCTATGGAAGGTTTGAATAAAGTTTGACATAAATCAAGGGAAAGCAAACTTCAAGGTCGGTGCCACAGAAATTTTGCCAACGTTTTCTGCATTCACCATTTCTTCATAGGTTACTCGCTTTGACCTAAATTACTAAAGCACTGCTAAGATTTGAACTCAGGACACCCTGTTCACCAGACAGGCGCGTTAACCATCTAAGCCACAGCACCTATCCGCATACTAGCTTGGCAAGTGTAGAGCAGATTTCTATTATTTTGATTAAACATAGAACATACAATGCAGAAGGAGGCCATTCGGCCCATCGAGTCTGCACCAGCCCACATTAAGCCCTCACTTCTACCCTATCCCTGTAACCCAATAACCCCCCGCCCCCCAAACCTTTTTGGACACTAAGGGCAATTTGGCATGGCCAATCCACCTAACCTGCACGTCTTTGGACTGTAGGAAGAAACCGGAGCACCCAGAGGAAACCCACACAGACACGGGGAGAATGTGCAGGCTCCGCACAGGCAGTGACCCAGCAGGGAATATCAATATTGTTGATTTCTCATATTGACTTTGAGAGTGCAAATTAAAATATTCATCATCACTGGGGTTTAGAAACTGTAAAAATTGCAGTTATTTCTGAAAGTTATTCATTTCTAGCAGTTCTGCAGGGAAGAAGTAAACAAACAAGTAAACAAATATTATGCGAATTGGTAAGTGATTAAACATGACCAGAAAACTTTTGTGGGATAATGCAGGACAAGACCAGGAGACAGTATTTGCATTAACTGAAACTTTGGCACAAATTCTTGAAAAGTCTCGACAGCTGTTGCAATTTGGCAAACACAACATTGTTACAGTTCTTCCATTTTCCCTGAAGCATCCTACATTCTTTATTCTTGTCTAACAGTGGGAAGCAAACACCTTAAGCTAAAATTGACACCCTAACAAGGACTTGGACCCAGGACTCCCCGATTAAAAGTCTGAAGTTCTACCAACAGAGCTACCAGGGTCCATTCAGAAAACATTCTCAAAGCTCACTTCAAACTCTCATATTGTAACTTCTAAATTACTGCGGATGTGAAATCTGAAAGAAAAACAGGAAATTATGGAAAATCTCAGTGGGTCTGGCAGCATCTATGAAGAGAGAACCGAGTTAACATTTCGAGTCTGGGTCACTCTTCATCAGAGTAAATCATTCAATCGTTGCTCACAGATATCGCTGACAAATATTCAAAATGTTATGGTTACACCCTGCCACTAGGTTCTCTATCTCCCTCCTGTACTCTGACTCATCATTGTTCGAGGTCCAACCCACTACGGTCGTGTCATCAGAAAAATTGTCGATGGAGTTGGAGCCAGAGTCGTGTGTGTTTTGGGGTATAGTAGGGGGCTAAGTACACAGCCTTTTGGGGCCTCAGTATTGAGGACTATCGCGCAGGAGGTGTTGTTGTTTATCCTTAATGATTGTGGTCTATGGATCAGGACGTTGAGGATCCAATTAGAGAGGGAGAAGCCAAGTCCTAGGTTTTGGAGTTTTGATCTAAATTTGTTGGGATTATGGTGTTGGAGATAGAGTTGCAGTCAATGAATAGGTCCTTGTTTTCGAGGTAATCCAGGGATGAGTGAGCGCCCCGGGAGATAGTGTCTTTTGTGGACCAGTTGTGGTAGTCTGCGAATTGCAGTGGATCAAGGCATTCTGGGAGTATTGAGTTGATTTGTCTCATGGCCAACCTCTCAAGGCAATTCATAATGATCGATGTCAAGGCCACTGGATGTTAGTTGTTGAGGCACGTTGCCTGTTTGGCACGGGTATGATGCAAGTGGGAATGTTGGAACGCAGTAGGGAGAGGTTAAAGATGTCTACAAACAAACCCACCAGTTGGTCCATGCAGGATCTGAGTGAATGACCAGAGAGTCCGTCAGAACCCCCTGCTTTCAAGGAGGCTAATCCGAGTTCGGAGGCTGTGGCGTTAGGTATGGGCATGCCCGTGGCTGCTGGGGCAGTTGACAACGGTTTGTTTATGTCCTGCTCGAAACGAGCATAGAATGCATTGAGTTCATGGGGAGGGGTGCGTTGTTGTTGGAGATTTAACTTGTCTTTGCTTGGTAGCCCGTTATGTCTTTTTAAGCCTTGCCACAACTGACAAGAGTCCATGTAATTAGTCTGTGACACCAACTTTGTCTGTCTTGTCTCTTGGCATGACTGATGGTTTGTGGAGGTCGTATCTAGATTTCTTGTATAGGTCAGGGTCGCCTGTCTTGAATGCCTCAGACCTGGCCTTCAGTAGGGAGTGAATCTCCCAGTTAAACCATGCTTTCCAATTGGGGAACACACCAACTATATTCTTTGGCATGCAATTTTCTCCACACTTGCAGTTGAAGTCTGTGACGGTGGTGGCACACTTAGGTTGGCCGCTGAGTTCTGGCACGCAGAATAAGTAATCAATTTAAGAAAGTAATTGTTTGAACCTCGTCATAACTGTTAGATGCCTCCTCCAACAGGGAAACATAACCTTCCTATGCCTGCTTCGTTAAATTACTTTGCATGGGTAATGTTCACTTTTCTTTGGACACTGCCAACAAGATTGCTACTTCTTTCTTTTCGAAATTTCGGACGACCTGTATGAATTCAAATATATCGTCACTGGATTCCGTTCTAAGATTATGCTCCCCTCTAGTTTCTAGCTGCTCTCCTCTAATTTCCAGTGCCTTACCTGGAACTCCCTCTCTTGTGATTTTTCCTCTCCCGCTCTTGCTTTTTTCTCTCTCTGTAATTACAACCTCTTGATTTCCATCTCCATTTATTTTCCTTTTTGCTGAATCTCTTTCTCTTTTTGCTGCATTTCGAATTGTTTCATTTGTAACTGGATTTTAGCTAATTATCCTGATGGTTGCCATGGCCCAGGCTGTGTTTCTGGTATTTCTTTGAAATTTAAATATTGAACAATTACTTCAGTTATCTCTATCTTCCTAACTTTAGCTGGTACCGCTATTTTAAGTTCATCTGCCAATTCAACCAGCTTGTCTTTCCGAAGCCCCTTTCAATTAAACCAAAGACAATTCATCCACTTGAAGAAAAATGTCAGCAGCCTCCACCCGGAGCCATTCTGTTATATTGGTATCAACGTGGTGTCTCTTCTTAATTCATACTGTAAACCAAACTTGGTCATCTACAGTTACAAAGAACCCAGAACCAACACCCAAAATAATGTTGTGACACTCTGGACTACAGCATCATCAATTCGAGCTTCCCCCCCCCCCCCCCACCCGCCCTTTGACCCAGAATCACAACACAATTGAATTCACAGAAAAATACCCAAAGTCTTTAGCACTTCGTCACTAGGTTTGTAAATATAAATAATTACCTTTCATTTATAACAAGAACTATTATTAAGTATGCAGCATATACAACTGGTTAACTATTAATTCATTCCTAATCCCCCACTTTAACTTGCCCCTTCCCCACCCTCTGCTCACACAAGACAGAAAAACACAGAGGAGAATACAGGGATAAAAATAACAATGGAACTGATAAAACTCACAGCCTTAATTGGAAACGAAAAAGAGAAAAGAGAGTGTTAAAAAAGTGGTTTAGCTGTTTAGAGGAGCAACAGGAAGGACTGGTCTTACAGTTCCAAGTCAGGATGATGTGTGTCTCGGAAGGGACTTACAGGTGGCGGTTTCCACATACAATTGCTTCCCTTCTCCTTCTAGATCGTAGAGATCGGGGTTCTGAAGGGATTGTTGAAGGCGCTTTGGTGGGTTGTTGCTGTCACCTTGTACATGGTCCACACTGCTGTCAATGTGTGTCGATGGTGTGGAGTGAATGTTTATTGTGATGATGGAAGTGATGCCAAGAAGCTTTCTGTTCCAGAATGACACCCAGCTTGTATCATTGGAGCTTCCCTCATCCCAATATATTCCATATGATTACCTCTGAGGAAAGGATGTGCTTTTACTTCTGAATGTGAACAAGTTAATTTGTTTGGAAGATGATTCTTGGGAACAAAGGGAAGAGTTACTTATGGATTGTGTGCAGGGGAAGGAGCAGGAATTTGATTCAAAACTGATGAAATGGTGACGTTTGTAAAGGAAGAAGCAATTGGCACAATGACTATTCTCTATGTATAGGACAAAGAAAGGAAGCAGGGAAACAGAATAGCTCAGAGCCTGTGAGGGCGAGGCAGAGATTTCAAATCATATTGTGTACTTGTCTTGGCACCATCCTCGCAGAACGAGGTGAGCACTTTGGGATGCAGATAAGGGGGAAGAGGATTTTCATTGGTCCATTGATACAGGTCTTCTCTTGCGCAGATAGATTGAGAAGCTGGGGTTACTCTCCTTACAGAGGTTTGATAGGAAATATGATGGAGGTGATCAAAATCCTGGGGTGATTTTATGAAAGAAAGAGGATGGAGAGAAATTGTTCCCATTGCCAGGCAGATCGAAACTTAAAGGACACAAGTAAAAGCTGATTGGCAATCCGGTCAACCGTGAGATGAGAGGAAACTTACTTTACATAGTCTGTGGTCCGGGTCTCAAATGCACCTCATGTAGGTCCGATTCACTCAGCCGTCAACTGACTGAGCAACTGAGGAGAGGTGTTGGAGGGAAATGATGAGGAAATTGGTGCGTGCCATTAGCTGGCAAGGAACAGAGACTGACAGAGCAGTCCAAATGGACAACTGCAGCTTTAATTCTGTGAATTCTTGGACTGGATTGTCCCAGATAAAGAGAGCAGCCAGATCTCAGGGGAAGAAGCTTGAGAGGGCACTCTGAGGTTAGAAATGTAATTACTGAATGGTTCTGAAGGTTGAAGTCAATCACTGAAACGGTGTGAGATCTGGAGGTCGGACTCACGATGTTTGAAGGAACATGTTCATTGCTGTTTAACACAGATTGTAATTCTGACTTGTTATTCTATGGAATCAAAATTTTCATGTCATGTGGGAGGGAATGTGCATCAAAGTAAATCTTAGAGCTTCGTACAATCCCTCAACAGGCAATTAACACAGCTGCTGTAATGTAGTTTATCAAATATTGAGATAAACAGTTTGAACAATTTTGCAATCTCTAATCCGTGTGCAAATCCAGGAGGGTATAAATTAATGCAGGGGGAATATATAACTGCCAGATATAATTCAGAGACATCTTCTGCAAACGGGACAAATTCACTTCACACAGAAAATGCATCGACCAATTCAATGGGTCAGGAAAATATTCTATATGATCCTTGCCGTTCTTGGTGTTCCTGGTAAGCATCTGAAGCCAATGTGGTTGTGTTAATCTCGGTATGATTTGGTTTCTGCGCTTACACTATGAAAGATAACGTTACATTTGATAGATTGGTCACAGTTGTTCAGACACCTATTCAATAATATAATGATGTTAATATTACATTTCCTGAGTTTTTGGTGAACTATCTACTTTGTTGTTCCAACTGTTTCTGAAGCACTCAGTAATATAAAGGTGTTGCATTGATTATCTGTCCTGTTGAGTAAAAAGCTTAAAGCAAGAAACACTCTGAGAGGAAGGTTTTAAATTCAGAGAATTTACAGTGCAGAAGGAGGCCGTTCGGCCCATCGAGTCAGCACCGGCTCTTGGAAAGAGCACACTACCCAAGGTCAACACCTCCCCTTATCCCAATAACCCAGTAACCCCACCCAACACTAAGAGCAATTTTGTACACTAAGGGCAATTTATCATGGCCAATCCACCTAACCTGCACATCTTTGGACTATGGGAGGAAACCGGAGCACCCGGAGGAAACCCACGCACACACGGGGAGGATGTGCAGACTCCGCACAGACAGTGACCCAAGCCGGAATCAAACCTGGGACCCTGGAGCTGTGAAGCCATTGTGCTATCAACAATGCTACCATGCTGCTGTTTTACAAGGATAATCTGTCCATGTACAATAATGCTGAGTATGGTCACTAACTGGAGTTACTCAGAATTATTTTACAGTCAATATGCTCACAACAAAGGCTGTTTTGGTGATGTGAAGACCAGAGCTGAACACAGTGAGCTTTGACCTAGCTTTCACTGTAGGTTAAAAGAGCCACTCATCATTTAGTGATCTTCGAGTAAAAATGCCCCAATATTGGTCACTGTTGCATTGTCATCTGAAACGTCATTTGTGCATCTGCAGCATGGTACACAACCACAGGGAGTGATCTGAACTGAATCCAATTCTTCTATGTAGTGGCTCGGTGGCGGGAGAAGGATCTCCTATTGCAGAATGTAATGCAAGTCCACGATGGGTTCCTACCAAAGGACTAGTCAGGGAGTAGGGATAAGTCTCTAAACTATCCCTTTTTTGAGTTCCAGGGAAAATATTTTACATTACCATCTGCCTGCTAGGAAAGGTCTAGTTGCCCCCTCTCACCTAAGCCAGCTGGAGGCAGGTTGAGAGCGTAGTTGAGGTGGTTTATGCTGTGACCCGATCCCAACTCAGACTTTTGTGATGCTGTTTTCCTTACTGTTGGGTTAATGAAGAGATTTCCATCAGTAATGTCCAGTTTCTTTTCCCCTTCTGTCTATTACAGTTAATGTAGTGGCCATTGCGATCCTGTCTCGGGGAAAGTGTGACCTCTCCATCTGCACCACTCACTACCTGGTGGCTATGGCATCGGCAGATCTCCTGGTAATTATTACTGAGGTTATACTAAACCGAATCGAGGATTATTATTTGCCATTAACTTTCCTGAGAATCACCCCTGTGTGCAGTGTCCGCTATGTCCTGCTCCGTATAGCCACAGACTGCTCTGTCTGGTTCACCGTCACTTTCACTTTTGATCGATTTGTCGCCATTTGTTGTCAGAAGCTAAAATCTAAATATTGCACCAAGAGAACCGCGTCCGTGGTCCTAGGAACAACCGGCACTTTGCTCTGTTTGAAAAACATCCCCATTTACTTTAGATTTGAACCTAGAAGGATTATTGACAATGTACCCTGGCGATGTAGTAATAAACAGAGCTATTTTAGGGACCCCAGATGGATTGGATTCAGACATTTTGAAAAGATTTTAACCCCATTGGTACCATTCGGATTAATTCTGTTGCTCAACGCTCTGACAGTCAGACACATTTTAGTGGCCAGTCGTGTCCGTGAGGGATTAAGGGGTCAGAGAAGGGGGGAGAGTCAGAGTGACTCAGAAATTCAGAGCAGAAGGAAGTCTGTCATTTTACTCTTCACCATATCTGGCAGCTTCATACTCCTGTGGTTTGTGTATATTTTGTATTATTTTAATGTTGATGATTACTGGGATGACAGTGCTAAATACACCTTTGAAAAAGTTGCATACATGCTGCGGAATTTAAGCTGCTGCACAAACACACTGATTTATGTGGCGACTCAGTCCAAGTTCAGAGAGCAGTTAAAGTGCACGGTGAAATATCCGCTTACAGCAATTATTAAATTAATAACGAAAAGAACTGGGCGCAGCTCAAATATCCCGTGTTCAGGACAAGAGGGGAGAACATGAGGAGGGGAAAGAAAAGGCATGGAGATGTAGGAAACAATGAAGAGCTGTTACCAACGAGTAGGAAGGAACAGAGAGAGAAAGAGAGAGGATGGGGAGAAAATTAGCAGCAGATATCTTATACCGAGAAGAGAAGTGAGCCAGGAAAAGGGGCAGACATCGGCGCAGCTGGAAAAATGAGCAGCAACAAACAGACAGAACAATAAGGTGTGGGACAAGAATAGATGACAGTATCTGATGAGCTGTAGTAACTATGCAGGCGGAGTCATAGAGCCAAAAGGCAACAGGACAATGGCGAGAGGTGGAATGAGCTGGAAATTCCCAGGATGAGCCATGCGGGCAGGAAAGTAGTGAAAAAAAGACAAGAGCTGACATCTGGAGGAGCGGATTTAAAGGAGTCAGGAGCAGAGACAGAACAACCCCAGAAGAACGGGAAGTGAAGCTGCAGAAACTTCCTCTCTTACACCTCCTCTCTATTCCCATCTCCTCAAATCTTCTGAAAAATAAAGTAAAACAACTTCTTACACAAGCAAAATGTCGAAGATGCTGGACATCATGGTTTGTTAATATATGTTTGTGAATCAATTTAATAACTAATAGCAACAATTTAGTGGATCAGTGTCCTCTGTGTTTGTCCCACCTGATCAGTGGAATCTCTCTCTTTCTCATCCCCCTCACTCCAGAAGCAGGCCGTGTTTGGGTGACTTTGTGAGGAGGCTGGACAAGCCCAGTTGAGGGCCATAGGTTTGGCAGCTGAGAGCTGGTGCGGAGTTTGCGTTTGGGTGGGAGGAGCTCTTTGGGGGCTGGATGCTCGTCAATTCCACCCCTCTTCCTAATTCATTAGAATTTAGTGTAGAAGGGGGCCATCCTGCCGATCAAATCCGCACCGGCCCTTAGAAAGAACCCTTCACTTAAGCCCACCCCTCCACCTTATCCCCGCAACCCAGTAACTCCAGAAACCATTTTGGAATGTCCAATCCACCTAACCTGCACAACTTTGTACTGTGGGAGGAAACCGGAGCAACCGGAGGAAACCCACGCAGACACAGGGAGAATGTACAGACTCCGCACAGACAGTGACCCAAGCCAGTATTGAACCTGTGCCCTGGCACTGTGAAACAACTGTGCTAACCACCGTGCTAACGTGCTGCCCCTAAAAACTGTTTCTGATTAACTGGCCGGCAGGCTGCCGGGATTTGACCCCGGGATGACTGTCTGACAACATAATCTCACTGTCATCTTTCCTCATCTCTATTCAGTCGCCTGACTGCCTCCCTGTCTCTGAGTATTCGCTGCTCTCGCTCGCATTCATTCCGGTGTTTAATGCAGACTCGACTACCCCAAAACAATTCTGCCCAGCCTCGTCTCTCTTCCACCCATAACCTCAACATCATCAAACACTGTGTTTAAAAGCACACAAAGTCCCATTCATCACATATTCCCTGTAATTTCTGAGCTGTATTGTTTCCCCGTCCAGCAGCATATCGATTTTAAAATCCTTATACTTGTTTTCAAAATCTTCCATGCCCTCACCCCTCCCCATCTCTTTAAAGTTCTCCAGTCCCACAGCCCTTCTCCATCTCTGAAATCTATCGCAGAATCTATACTCCCACTTCCAGCTGTAACCCCCTCGAGGTAGAACAGTACTTCCCAGTACTCTGGCCCACTGCATGCCCAAAAATTCTGCCCACCTCTGCAAACTGCTTCAGCTGGACAATGCTCCCTATCTCCTTCAGCTCCGTGACCCATCAAGACGGTCCCTGTCTCTTCAACCACCTCAAACAACTGGGACACTCATTATCTTTATAATCTTCCTCACTTCCCAAACACCCCAGGATATCTGTTCTCCCTCCAGCTGGACTGAACCAGTAGTTAGGCCAAATTTGGAATATCGTGTTCAATTCTGGTGGCCACATTGCCAGAAGGATGTGGAGGTTTTGGAGAAGGCAGAGAAGAGGATTGCCAGGATGTCGCCTGGTCTGGAGGGTATTAGCTATGGGGAGAGGTTGGAACGATAGGTCGAGGAGCGATCTGATGGAGGTTTACAAAATTATCAGTGGCATGGGCAAAGTTGATTATTAGACGCTTTTCCCCGGGTAGAAAAGTCAATTATTAGGGGACATAGGTTTAAGGTGGGAGTGGTAAAATTTAGAGGAGATGTGCGAGGCAAGTGTTTTATACAGAGGGTGGTGAGTGTCTGGAACACACTGCTGGAGGAGATGGTGGAATTAGATATGGTAGTGACTCAAGAGGCATCTTGACAAATCCATCAATAGGATGGGAATAAAGGGATACGGACCCTGAAGTGCAGATTGTTTTAGTATCGTAGAATTTACAGTGCAGAAGGAGGCCATTCGGCCCATCGAATATGCACCGGCTCTTGGAAAGAGCACCCTACCCAAGGTCAACACCTCCACCCTATCCCCATAACCCAGTAACTCCACCCAACACACTAAGGGCACTTTTGGACACCAAGGGCAATTTATCATGGCCAATCCATCTAACCTGCACATCTTTGGAGTGTGGGAGGAAACCGGGGCTCCCGGAGGAAACCCATGCACACACGGGGAGGATGTGCAGACTCCGCACAGACAGTGACCCAAGCCGGAATCGAACCTGGGACCCTGGAGCTGTGAAGCAATTGTGCTATCCACAATGCTACCGTGCTGCCCGTATGGATAGGCATCATAATCCGCGCAGGCTTGGAGGGCCGATATGCTGCACTAATCTTTGTTCTTTGTTCCATTCTGGTCCATCGCAGTTCTCCCTTTCCAATCACTCAATAGCTGTACATTTCAACTGTTTAAGAGAAAAACCCTGGAATTTCATCCGTATGGCACTTAATCCCTCTCTCTTTCTGTCATGTAACAAGCACCTTCAAATTGTTACATAGAGTCATCGAGTACAGAAAAGGCCCTTCGACCCATCGCATCTGTGACGGACAAAAACAGCTACTTACCTATTCTAATCCCATTTTCCAGCACGTTGCCCATAGCCTTGTAAACACTGCCATCGCAAGTGCACATCTAAATACTTCTGAAATTTTATCAGGGTCTCTGCCTCCACGAACCTTTCAGGCAGCGAGTTCCAAACTGCCAATACTCACTGGGTAACAAATTATTTCCTGACATCCCCTCTAAACCTCCTTCCCTTCCCTCAATTCATATCTAAACCCTCCCACATTCATATCTAAATCATTTATATAAATAACAAACAGCAAGGGCCCCAACACTGATCCCTGCGGGACCCCTCTGGACACAGGCTTCCAGTCAGGAAAACACGCCTCGACCATCACCCTCTGCTTCCTGCCACTCATCCAATTTTGGATCCAGTTTGGCAAATTTCTTTGGATCTGTTGGGCTCTTACATTTGCTGTCTGTCTCCCATGTCAGATCTTGTCAAAAGCCTTGCTGAAGTCCAAGTACACTCCGCCAAATGTATTTCCCTCATCTATTTACTTGGTCACCTCTTTGGAAGATGTCTCATTCAGCACTGTTCTCCTGCGCCCTGGAAGATACCTCCCCTCTTCAACTGTGGACATTCGGTTGAGTCAAGAAAGAGCGAAAATCATGACTTAATTGCAGAATTCAAATTCTAACACATCTAGAATGAATTTGACACCAGGAAACAATTCCACATCTCAATCTAATGCAACAGCTAAAATTCATACAGCACTTTGACCCAATAGAACACCTCAAACAATAACGTCCCTCCAATAGACAAATGTGGGGTAATGCATTTTAGTAGGTCTAACATAGAGGGGAAATATACTGTAAATGGCAAGACTCTGAGGAATATACCATGTCAGAGAGATCTGGGTGTACAGGTTCACAGATCTTTGAAAGTGGCAAGGAAGTCAAGAAAGCATACGGAATGCTTGCCTTCATTGCACGGGGCACAGAGTATAAAAACTGGCAAGTCATGCTACAGTTGAATAGAACTTCAGTAAGGCCGCACTTGGAATATTGCGCATAATTCTGCTCGCCACATTACCAGAAGGATGTGGAGGCTTTGGAGAGGGTGCAGAGGAGGTTTACCAAGATATTGCCTGGTCTGGAGGGTCTTAGCTATACCAACCGTATAGAGGTCAACAAGATTATGAGGGTCATCGATAGAATGGATGGGCAGGCACTCTTTCCCAGGGTGGAGGGGTCTCTCACCAGGGGTACATAGGTTTCAGGTCCAAGGGGCAAAGTTTAGAGGGGATGAGCGAAGCAGCTTTTTAATGCAGAGGGTGGTGAATGCCTGGGGAGGTTGTGGAAGTAGATACATTAACGGCATTCAAAAGGCATCTTGACAGATAGGATGTGTATAGAGGGATACAGCCAAGGAACTGCTGAGGGTTTTGGCCAAGGTTGGTATCATGATTGGTACAGGCTTGGAGGGCCGAAGGACCTGTTCCTGTGCTGCATTGCTTTTTGTTTGTGCATTCAACCCACTGTTCTGTCACAGGTTTACCTAAAAGTGTCCGCACTCAGTCCACTCTGGACAAAACATATATAATCTTATTAAAATCAGCTCTCCCTCAGTTTAGAACTTTGATCTCAGGCCATCCTTGACAACTTTGAATCTAACGGAGCTATGATCACTGTCTGCAAAATGCTCCTCCACTGATAATTTAACCACTTACCCAGCTTTGTTACTGAAAATAACCGCCTCCTCTCTTGTCGGTCCTTCTTTGTACCAACTTAAAATGTTGTGTGTGTGAATTTTAAGAATTCCGCTCCTTCTAAATGCTTGGATACTCCAGTTAATATTAGGCAAGTTGAAATCCCCCACTATCACTACCCTTTTACTTTTACATTCCTCTGAAATGTATCCACATATGTGCTCTTTTATTTCCCTGCAACTGTTGGGGGCCTACAGAACACTCCCAGTAATGTGATTGTTCATTTATGGCTTTTAAATTCAATCCATATCCCTTCAGTTGAAGAGTTTTCAAGTATGCCATCACTCCTTACTGCTGTAATTGATTCCCTAATTATAATTGTGACACCCCCTCCTCTCCTATCTCCTTCCCTATCTTTGCCTGAAGATCCTTTATCCTGGAATATTGAACTGCCAATCCTGAACCTCTCTTAACCACATCTCAGTTACAGCAATGACATCATATCCGAATGTTTCAGTTTGTACCCTCAATTCTGTCTTGTTCGTCAGACTCCTTGCATTAAAATAAATACCATCCAATCTTGCCAAACTCCCTTGTGAATTAACTGGTCTAGATATTCTATGCATTCCTGACTCATCTGATTTATCCTCTAATTTTGTTTGTGCATCTATTCCTGCTGCACCTTCTCTCAAGTTAGTTTAAACCTTCCCAACAGCACGAGCAAACCTCCCTGCAAGAACACTCATTTCAGTTCAGGCGCAAACTGTCTGCCTTTACTGGTCCCACTGTTGCCAAAACAGTCCCAATGTGCCAGAAATCTAACGGCCTCCCTCCTGCAATATTTCTCCAGCTACGCATTCATTTGGAATAACCTCCTATTTCTATTCTCACCAGCACGTGGCACTGGAAGTAATCCAGAGATTCTGGGTCCTTTCTTAAGCTGCATCCTAGACCCCTAAATTCTGCATTCACTTTTTTTACCTATATCTTTGGTGACAATGTGTGCCACACTATCTGGCTGTTTTACCCTCCCTCTTCAGCATGGTCCTGAAGCTGCTCAGTGACATCCTGTCATCTTCATGTCTTGGTCATGAAGAGAACAATGTAAGAGAATCAGTGTTGTGACATTCGCAGGTGGGTTTTTAAAAATTTTCTTAATAAAGACGTGATTTTATTGAAAGATAACGTGTCTATCAATTCACTGGAGCAGGTGTCTCGGTCAACATTGGCGCCGTTGGGTGTGCCTGACTTAAAAGTGGGTCTTTTTCCACGATCAGGCTATTGATGGATACAAACGATCTGGAAATGAACTGCTTCAACAAGAGTCGGGGAAAGACAGTGTTGGAATTTACGGAGTAGGGAACGCTGAGCCGGGTAGTCAAGGGATAGCTGAAGACAGATTATGCATCGGTGGGACGCGGCCTATCGATAAGTGATGTCTCCAGAGCCACACACAGGAAGCTCCCGTGTCATTTGGTTGTGTCTCCGAGTGAATGAGCACAATATTAGGGGGACCATGATCATGAACGGAAAGTGTGTCTGGTACGACAGAGCAGACAATGGCCCAAGTGGACACAGGAGTGGTCATGGTTGTTCCACTTTCCCTGACGCATCCTGCATTCATTATTCATTTTTGCTATCGTTCATTGGGAAGTAAACGCCTTGAGCCAAAATCAAAGCCCTGACAGGGTCATGAACCCTAGACCCTCAGAATAAAAGTTTGACCCTCTCCTGATTGAGCTACTAGGGTCCATTTAGAAAGCATTCTTACACCTCACTTCAAAGTCTCATATTGTATCTTTTGAATTTCCTTCATTCGTAATTCAGCCTCTCCAGCTCATTTCCAAGCAGAGCGGCAGCCTCCCTTTGGCTTCCTTTCTCAAATTCTTCAGCTTGTACTCGCTTCTTACCAGTGACCTGTGATGTGACAACTGTTATTACCCAGGGACTTGCACTGGGACTTCGAGACTCTGAAGATTACTTTTAGTTCGGTGAGATATGAGTGGGAAGCTACAGTGACACAGATAAATATTTTGGGAGAGGGAATAAAAGGTGTCATCTGATGTTTATTCTGGTAGAGTGTGAACTCAAGAAAACTCATCTGGTAAAGTAGCAAATTATGCAAATTGAAAAGTTTCAGGGTGTAAATAGATCTGGCAGCACAACAGCTTCATGGAAAACGCCCCATCATTTATCCCGCCCGATTTGTTCTTGCTAATGTGCAGCCATGTAAATCGTTCAATATAAAAGCAAATTGCTGCGCATGTGAAATCTGAAAAAAAAAAACAGGAAATGATGGAAAATCTCAGTGGGTTTGGCAGCATCTGTGAAGAGAGAACCCAGCAAACATTTTGAGTCTGGGTCACTCTTCATCAGAGTAAATCATTTAATCATTGAATCGTTGCTCACAGATATCGCCGACAAACATTCAAAATGTTCCTTCTGGATTTCCCGAGGTAAATCCTGTTGTGCATTCAAAGGAAAATACTACGGAGCTGTGACTCTACGAAGAAAATCATTTATCCCGCCCGACTCGTTCTTGCTAACGTGCAGTAAGAAAGGTGTAATGGTAGAGGCTGTTTCTGTGACTGGATGTCGAGCGGGTTCCACCATGCTCCATGCTGGAACAGTTGCTGTTTGAGGTTCATTACTGATCTGGACTTAAATATTCGGCATATGATCAAGAAGTTTGTGGATGACTTGGAACTTGGTGGGGTGGTTACCATTGAGGTGCGAACTCGGCGAATCCAGGAGGATAATTATGGACTGGTCATATGGGTGGCGCGGTGGCACAGTGGTTGGCACTGCTGCATCACATCACGAGGGACCCGAGTTCCATTCCAGCCTTGGGTGACTATGTGGTGTTTTCACATTCTCCGTGTCTCAGTTGGTTTCCTCCCGGTGCTCCGGTTTCCTCCCACAATCTAAAGATGTGCAGGGTAAGTGGATTGGCCATGCTAAATTCCTCCTTCGTGCCCAAAAGATTAGGTGGGATTATTGGGTTATGGGGATGGGTGGGGGTGTGGGCTTTCAGAATATCAGTGCAGATTTGATGGGCCGAATGGCCTCCTCCTTCTCACTGAAGGGGTTCTGTGAAGGTGATGGAAGTGGTCACATTGAATATTTGCGAGACAGAATTAGATACATTTTTGTAAAACAAGAGGATTAAAGGTAATCGGGGTCAGATGGAGAATGTGTAACTCAACACAAAAAGATCAGCTGTGATCTTGTTGAATGGCAGAGCAGGCTCGAGGGTCCGATCCCTGCTTCGAATTCGTATGTCCGTTAGATAAGGGCCGGCAACAGGCAGGGCAACTGAGCCAACAGCCACTGAAGGGAGACAAAACAGGCAAATGTAAATATGTACAGCAAGCCTCTTTTGTATGTACAACTTCTGGCTTTTTAATTTTTCTTTTGATTGTATAAATACAACCGCACTTTGATTGCCTTTGTAAAATACTACACGCGGGTATGGCACTGGTAACTCAACATTCAAACTGAAATATGTAACATGATATGTTATAGATTTGTGCACAGTTTTGGTCCAATTATTTGAGGAAAGATGTGGCGGCACTGGAGACAGTTCAGAGGAGGTTAACTAGATTAATTCTAGAGATGAGGGGTTTATCGTATGAAGACAGATTGAACAGTTTAGGCCTATATCTCTCCAGCATTTAGAAGAATGAGGGCAGATCAAGATGATAAACGGTATTGATAAAGTACACATGGAGCCAATGCTTCCTCTTGTGGGACATTCTAGAACAACAGGCCATAGTCTCAAATTAGGGGTAGCAAATGTAAAACAGAGATGAGGAGAAACTACTTCACCCAAAGGGTTAGGAATCTGTGGAATTTGCTCCGAGAGTGCGGTGGATGCAGGGTCAGTGAGTAAATTTAAGGAATTAGATAGATTTTTAATTGGTAATGGGTTGAAGGGTTATGGAGAACAGGCAGGATGGTGGAGTTGAGGCTATTATCGTATTAAATGGTGGAGCAGACTCGAGAGGCTAAATTGCCTACTCCTGCTCCTTGTTCATATGTTTTCAGAATTACTCTGGCTGATTTCACCATCCAGCTCCTGATCTATAGCCCACGAGGTCACAGCACCCCAGGCACAGAAAAGGATGGCTGACGGGGAAATCATGAAAAGCGATTGGGCGGAGAAGAGGGTCCGACACTAAATTTGAGGTGGGCGCCGATTTCACGGGAAATCATAATTCTCCATCACGACAGATGTACAGTAAACACCGTTAGCATGTCATCAGCAGGCCTAACCCGGTATTCTCCAGGGCCTCCGCCTCCAATGGGCCGAGTTCCCAATGTCACAGTTCACTTGAGCTTTTGAAAATCATCAAAGCAGTATTGTGGCTGTTAAGGGAGGGGGTACGGAAAGTGCCGAACATTGCCATAGTTTGTTGACAGTTGTGCTGTTGGCTGGGCGGGGCTACTACCAGGGCGGGGGAGGGGGGCAGGGGTGGCCAGGAGATGGGCTGTGGGGGAGAGTGAGTTCTCCCAGTGAGCCAGAGAAGACACAGCCAGAGTGAGACACAGCAAAGAGTGAGTTTGGGAATTTGAAGCTCGGTGGGAATTAAATCGGTAAGACTGTTCCTTTTCAAATTTCAGGAATTTAAATCAATCTAGAATTGTGCAGTGAAGGTTAACAAGGGGATGCCCCACCCACCCACATAACTGGTTGGCCACTGTCCCTGGCTCCTTCACGTGCAAGACGTGTGTCCAGTTGTAGCTCCTGTTAGACCGCTTGACGGCTCTGGAAATGCGGATGGACTCACTTTGGAGCATCCGCGATGCTGAGGAGATCATGGATACCACGCTTAGCGAGTTGGTCACGCCACAGGTGAACGTTACTGAGTGAGATAGAAAATGGGTGACCAAAAGACAGAGCAAGAGTAGGAAGGCAGTGCAGATGTCCCCTGCGGTCATCTATCTATGAAACAGATATCCTCTTTGGATACTGTTGAGGGAGATGGCTCACTAGGGGAAGGCAGCGCCAGCCAGGCTCATGGCACCATGGCTGGCTCTGCTGCACAGCAGGGCAGGAAGAAGAATGGCAGGGCGATAGTGATAGGTGACTCAATTGTAAGGGGAATAGACAGGCTGTAATGCGTACGCAATCGAGTCTCCAGGGTGGTATGTTGCGTCCGTGGTGCAAGGGTCAAGGATGTCTCGGAGTGGCTGCAGGACATTCTGGGGGGGGTGGGGGTGGTAAACATCCAGCAGTCATGGTGCACATAGGCACAAACGGTACAGGTAGAAAACAGGATGAGGCAAGGGGATGGGATCCAATATAGGAAGTCGGAGGGAAGTAAAACGGGGCTAGAAACAAAAAGGGGAGAGTGTAAGGCAGAGAAGCCACAGTCAAAAATAAAAAACTATCACAGTACAGGGTACAGTAACTGAGGAGAGTGTGAAAAGGGAGGTGGTCAATGCAGGATTGAGGGTGTTGTACCTAAATGCGTGCAGTATACGGAACAAGGTAAATGAGCTTGTTGCATACATTGAAATTTGTTGGTACGATGTTGTGGGCATCACAGAGACCTGGCTGCAAGGGGATCAGGGCTGGGATCTAAATATCCAATGATATATGTCCTATCGAAAGGACAGGCAGACAGGCAAAGAGGGCGAGGTTGCATTGTGAGTAAGGAATGAAGTTACGTCAATAGCACGGACCGATGTAGGATCAAAAGGCATAGAATCTCTGTGGATCGAGTTGAGGAATCGCAAAGGTAAAAAGACCCTGATGGGAGTTATGGACAGGCCCCCGTGCAGTAGTCAGGATGTGGGACAGAAAATAAATCAGGAGATAGAAAAGGCATGTAAAAAAAGCAATATTACAATAATCATGGGGGACTTCAATATGCAGGTGGACTGGGAAAATCAGGTTGGTAGTGGATTCCAAGAAAGGGAATTTGTGGAACGTCTAAGAGATGTTTTTTTGGAGCCGCTTGTGACAGTGCCCACAAGGGAACAAGCAATTCTGGATTTGGTAATGGGTGATGAGGCAGACTTGATTAGGGAACTTAAGGTGAAGAAACCCCGATGGAGCAGTGACCACAATATGATAGAATTTACCCTGCAGTTTGAGAGGGAGAAGCTGCAATCAGATGTAACAGAATTACAATTAAATAAGGGTAACTACAAAGACATGAGGGAGGAGCTGGCCAGAGTTGATTGGAGAAGGAGCCTAGCAGGGAAGACAGTGGAACAGCAATGGCAGGAATTCATCCCAAGGAGGAGGAAACATGCTAAGGGGAGGACAAGGCATCCATGGCTGACGAGGGATGTCAAGGACAGCATAAAGGCTAAGGAAAAAACATGCAAAGTGGTGAGGATTAGTGGGAAACCAGAGGATTAGGAATCCTTGAAAAGCGAGCAGAGGACAACTAAAAAAGCAATAAGGGGGGAGAAGATAAAGTACGAGTGCAAGCTAGCTAGCAATATTAATGAACATAGGAAGAGATTTTTTCAATATATAACAGGTAAGAAGAGGCAAAAATACATATTGGACCACGAGAAAACGTGGCTAGAGGAGTAATACTAGGAAACAAAGAAGTGGCAGACGAACTGAATATTTACTTTGCATCATTCTTCACGGTGGAAGACACCAGTGGTATGCCAGAGCTCCAGGAGAACCAGGGGGCAGAGGTGAGTGCAGTGAGCATTACGAAGGAGAAGGTTATGGAGAAACTGAAAAGTGTGAAGATGGATAAGTCACCTGGACCGGATGGACTGCACCCCAGGGCCCTTAAATAGATAGCTGAGGAAATTGTGGAGGCATTAGTAATGATATTTCAGGAATCACTGGAGGCAGGAAGGATCCCAGAGGACTGGAAGGTGGCTAATGTAACACCACGTTTTAAGAAGGGAAGGAGGCACAAGACGGGAAATTATAGGCCGGTGAGCCTGACTTTGATTATTGGTAAGATTTTAGAGTCTGTTATTAAAGATGAGATCGCGAAGCACTTGGAAGTGCATGGTAAAATAGGACTGAGTCAGCACGACTTTGTCAAAGAGAGGTTGTGTCTAACAAATCTGTTCGAGTTCTTTGAGAAGGTAACAAGCAAGTTAGACAAAGGAGAATCAGTGGACAAGGTGCCGCAGAGGAGACTGTAAAATAAGTTAAAAGCCCATGGTGTGCAGGGTAAGATCCAGGCATGGATAGAGGATTGGCTGACTGGCAGAAGGGAAAGAGTGGGGATAAAGGGGTCTTTTTCAGGATGGCAGCAGGTGACTAGTGGTGTGCCTCTGGGGTCTGTGCTGGGAATTTTTACAATGCACATTAATGATCTGGAAGACGGTACTGAAGGCACTGTTGCTAAGTTTGCAGACTGTACAAAGATCTATAGAGGGATAGTAGTATTGGGGAAGCAAGAGGGTTGCAGAAGGACTTGGACAAGCTAGGAGAGTGGGCAATGAAGTGGCAAATGAAATACAATGTGGAAGTGTGAGGTTATGCACTTTGGAAGGAGGAATCGAGGCATAGACTATTTTCTAAATGGGGAAATGCTTCGGAAAGCGGAAGCACAAAGGTTCTTGGGAGTTTTTGTTCATGATTTTCTTCAGGTTAATGAGCGCATGGGAGACTCACGGCGCCGAGGTCCCAGGTTCAATCCCGGCTCTAGGTCACTGTCCGTGTGGAGTTTGCACATTCTCCCTCTGTTTGAGTGGGTTTCGCCCCCACAACCCAAAGATGTGCAGGGTAGTGAATTGGCCACGCTAAATTGCCCCCAATTTGAAAAAATTGGGTATTCTAAATTTATATAAAAAAAGGGATGATCCTTTAAAACAGAGATGAGGAGGAACTTTTTCAGTCAGAGGGTGGTGAATCTGTGGAACTCTTTGCTGCAGAAGTCTGTTGATGCCAATTCACTGAGTGTCTTTAAGACCAAGATAGATAGGTTCTTGATTAATATGGGGATCAGGGGTTATGGGGAGAAGGCAGGAGAATGGGGATGAGAAAATATCAACCATGATTGAATGGCGGAGCAGACTAGATGAACCAAGTGGGCTAATTCTGCTCCTATGTCTTATGGTCTTATGGTCTGTTATGAATTATGCTTTTAATTTTTAAAAATTAAAGCAGGAGTACAGGGAATACGGCTCTCACGTTTTTTTCAGTGAATTAGGTGATTTATCAGCAATTGGAAGTGATACATAGAAACATACATAGAAAACTGAAGCAGGAGGAGGCCATTCGGCCCTTCAAGCATGCTAAGCCATTCATTATGATCATGGCTTATCATCAAATTCAAGTCTCTGATCCGCCTTCTCTCACCCGTCAATATCCCTTGATTCATTTAGCCCCAAGAGCTATATCTAATTCCTTCTTGAAATTACACAACATTTTGGCCTCAACTATTTTCTTTGGTAGCGAATTCTACAGATTCACCACTCTCTGGGTGAAGAAATTTATCCTCACATCAGTCCTAAAAGATTTACCCCTTATCCTCAAACTATGGCCGCAAGTTCTGGACCCCCTATCATTGGGAACATTTTTTCCGAATCTACCTTGTCTAATCCTATTAGAATTTAACAATTTTCTATGAGATCGCCCTCTCCCCCACTCTACTGAACTCCAATGAATAAAATCCTAGCCAACTTAGTCTCTCCTCATGACAGTCCTGTCCCTGGTAAACCTTCTCTGCATTCCCTCCATAGCAAGAGCATCCTTACTTAGATAAGGATACCAAAACTGTACACATACTCCAGGTGTGGTCTCACCAATGTCCTTTCCAATTGCAGAAAAACATCCATAATCCTGAACTCAAATCCTCTCGCTATGATGAGGGATAGAGAGGAGAGAGAGACTGACATGTGTGATATACTGAGAGGGAGGAGATGGTGGGATCGGATCAAGTGAAAGGGATGGATGGAATCAAAGAGGTTAGCATGAGAGGGGGTGGGGGGGGGGGGGGGGGAGATGGATGAACGGAAAAGTGGGGATGGAGGTGGAGAGCATTTGATGGGGAGACAAATGGAGGATATACAGAACCAGGCAAGATGGGGGTATAGTTGAAAGAGAAATGGAAAAGGAAAGTACAGAGTGAGGAATGAATGTGATGAGAGGGTTATAGAAATTTTAAAAAAATAATAAATTTAGAGTACCCAATTCTTTTTTTTCCATTTAAGGGACAATTTAGCATGGCCAATCCATCTATGCTGCACATCATTGGCTTGTGGGGGCTAAACAGCCGTTGACACTGGGAGCATGTGCAAACTCAACACAGACTGTGACCCAGGGCCGGGATTGAACATGGGACCGTGAGGCAGTAGTGCTAGCCACTGTACCATCTCAGAGGGATACAGAAATGAGGAAAGGGCAGAGAGAAGTGCAGAGTTAGAGAAAGAGGGAGCAGATGTGGGGAGAGTGAGGCACAGATATTAGGGACAGATGGAGAATGGATATAGTGATAGAGACAGATGTGTGGGAGATAGATATGACTGAGGTGAGAGAGATATGGATATGGGAGACACTGATGGAGACAGAGACAGAGAGAGGAATTGGGGAACAGAGAGAGAGACAAAAGACGGAATTCTCCAAACCAGCCTGCGGTGTATTTGTGCCAGGGGGCTCAGTGAATCTGGAGTAAAAAGCCAGAAACCTGCCAGCGTAAAATCCCATTGCAATTCTCGAGTTAATTATGGGTCACTCTTCATGCTGACGGGTGGAGCAAAGGCCATTTGCATTTCATGAATTACCATTCAAACAGCTGCCCACCGGCACCATATCAGACCAATTATCTGGGAATTTACATTGGTGTCAAACCTGTTTGCTGATGGGCGGTGTGCACAAGGCAGTCCTCAGTTCACCAGAGGTTTCGGGGTGATAGCATCATTTGCTGCCATAGTGCTTTGCTGTTGGCCATCCTGATGGTGCAGACAGGTTCATGCCTCAATCTCCGTGCCAAGCTGGTCTTCATGGGCAGCACCGTGCTTCTGGATCCATGGACCCTCCTGAGTCACTGAGCTGGATCAGTGCTGCGTCTGGGGGTTGGCAGCACCTTCCCCTTGATGCCTCACAGCCCTGTCAACCTGGACAGCCTTGTGCTGTGGGGCGCATGAAAGCAGCCAAGGTCTGAATTTGGATGGGTGGGAGGGGGCGGGGCTGAGCGTCTAACACCGTCCGGGGCTGGCACGAGGACAGCGGGGTTGGCGGTTGGAGCCCCGCCCCCAGCGCTGACGGACTGAATGAACCAATAAACACAGAGGCGCGCGATCCTAACCGCCCTCCCGCATTTCAGTTTCAAACAACGGTAACGGCTCCCGCGCGCGGCCACGGGATAGTGAGCATGCGCAAACTGCTTTGGCCGGCCATCTTGTGCCGGCAGCGGTTACTGCGCCGGCGCAGTAGCTGCAGCCGGCCGCCAATCCGGGGATTGTGGATGGAGCGAGCTGCTGTGTAAAAGCGGTAAGGAAGCAATGACAGCTGGAGTCTAATAGAGTATTCACACAGATTGGGACAGTATATTCTGCAGCATTTTATACAATTCATACACTGCCTTTCAATAGTTTCATGGCGATAATAATCGGGTTCTCTAGATGAGGGAAAATGGGGAATGTTTGTTCAAATGCGGAAATCAAACCCAAAAGTGGGATTGGGTCCAGGAAATTCAAGGCGCGCTTTCCAAATAAAAACACTGAGCAGAGAGGGAGAGAAGTTAATCTTTCCCCAGAGCAGTGGAAACTCAATCATTTTTAAGGCTGAATGAGATTCTCTTTTGAAATATATTTTTATTCTCCATTTTCACATTTTTCTGCAGAATTTACACCCCACCAACAAACAGTAACGAATACAATGTCAATCCCATTATTAACAACACAGATCCCATCCTCCCACCAACCCCCAAAACAACAGCCCGCCTAACAATATAAGCATCAAATAAGCCAAACTCTCCCTGGGAGGGGGGAGCCGCAGCCCCTCTTTCCCCACTCCCCCACCTCACTCCTGTTCACTGGCCGGCTTAAACTGGCCAGTGTGAAGGCCCCCGCCCGGGTCTCCTTCCCCCTTGCCCGGTCCCAGGAAAACCAAGAAATCCCCTTGAGCACACTATCGCACATACACACCCAAGCCCCAAAGAACCCATTACAAATGAAAGTCCCAACTCTTCCCTTGTCCAAATATACAGCATCAACTCATTTTGTACATACACCAAAATGCAGTGCAAAAATAAAGTTACATGAGGCTACATCGGTACACAACCTGCTCTCAGTCCCATTTCTCAATTCTGCCAAAATCCTTCTGCCTTCGCAAACTCCTCTGCCACTTCCACAGTCCCAAAATATAAGTCCTTAGATTTGTAGATCACCCTCAACTTAGCTGAATTTTCTATGCTGCACTGCACCTTGCTGATGTACAGTGCCTTTTTCACCTGGCTGAAGGCAGCCTGCCTCCTCACCAGCTCCACAGTAAAGTCCTGGTGTATGCGTATACTATCTCCAACCCACTGCATCACCTGCTTCTGCTTTGCCCAGCACTTGCTCACAGCAGAAGGAATGACCACGGTGATGGCTATGGAATGTGAAAAATAGTTCAAAAAGCAAATGGAAGCGATGAAGAAGGAGATGAGGCGGTATTTAAAGTGCTGGTGGAGGAGGTGATTGCCCCGGTGACAGCAGCGGTATCAATCTCAGCGGCAGAGATGTGGGAGCAAGGTGACCTTCTCCTTCACGTTATACCCACGGAAAGACACAAGTTACTATTCTTGGCGGTTCACTCACCTTTGGTATAGGCCCCCACGACCGACGAACCCGATCCAGTTCATATCGAGAGGGATTGTCCCCCTCCCCCAATAGCTTCGCCAACATCGTGGAAAAATACTCCGTCGGCCTCGGGCCATCCACCTATTCGGGCAGACCCACAATCATTACATTCTGCCGCCTGGATCTGTTTCCCAGGTCTTTCTGCCTCAGACCCTTGTTGGTCTCTGCCAACTTCCGCAACTCCTTCCCCATCGAGGTGTGTTGATGTGTGTTGTGTTGCGATAATGCCTCTTCCACTTCCTTCAGTGTCTCACCTTGCTCCCACATCTCCGCCGCTGCGCTTGATACTGCTGCCGTCACCGGGGCAATCGCCTCCTCCACCAGCACTTTAAATACCGCCCCATCTCCTTGTTCATCGCTTCCATGTGCTTCGTGAGCTGTTTTTCACGTTCCACAGCCATCACCTTGGTCATTGCTTCTGCTGTGAGCAATGCGGCCTCCCTTGATGCCCCAGCCTCTGCTTTCATTTCAGTTCCTGCGCTGACTTTTCCACTAACCGGCGGACATTCATTAACCCCATTTTTCACGACCGTTTTATTTTCCAAACTTGGACATTTCTCCTCTCTGCGCCTTCTTACAGCTTTTTCAGCCTTGGTTGCCCCCAGGACTGGGCATTAGAACCCCACAATTTCTATTCCGAGCGGGAGCCCTCCAGTATGTGGCAACCTCCTGCCCGTCGTCACCAGAAGACCAGGCTGGGTGAGATTCTTGACTGAAAACAAGATTGAAGGTTTCTGAGAAGGTGGAGATAAAAAGTCAAATAAAGTTTGGGCTTGTCAGCCTTGATCTTGTCAATAGAACAGCAAAATGCAGGAGTCAGGTGGCTCACTTCCATCACTACTTTGTATGTTTGTATTTCGCATATGGGGGGGGGATAAATTAGAATCGAGACAACTGATATCAGTGCCTCAATGACTACTGTCCGGTGGCCCTGACATCAGTTGTAATGAAGTGCTTCGAGAGGTTGGTCATGAAGCACATCAACTCCATACTCCCAGGATGCCTAGATCCACTGCAATTCGCATACCACCGCAACCAGTCCACAGCAGACGCCCGCAACCAGTCCACAGCAAACGCCATCTCCCTGGCCCTTCCCTGGAGCATCTCGACAACATCTCTGCATCTGACTCTTTATTGACCACAGCTCCACCTTCAACACGATAATACCAAGCTAGCTCATATCAAAGCTCTGCAACTGGATCCTCGACTTTCTGACCCATAGATCACAATCTGTAAGAATAAATAACAACACCTCCTCCAAGATAGTCCTCAACACCAGGCCCTCGCATGGCTGCAGACTTTGCCCCCTACTATACTCCTTATACACACACGACGCGTGACAAAATTTGGTTCCAACTCCATCCACAAGTTTGCTGGCGACACAACTATAGTGGGTCGGATCTCGAATGACGAGTCAGGATGCAGGAGGGTGCTCGAGAATCTAGTGGAGTGGTGTGACGACAACAGTTTATCCCTCAATGCCAGCAAAACTAAAGAGCTGGTCATTGACTTAAGGAAGCAAAGTACCGTTCACACCCCTGTCAGTATCAACGGGGCCGAGGTGGAGATGGTTGACAGCTTCAAATTCCTCGGTGTGCACATCACCAAATATCTCTCCTGGTCCACCAACTTCGACGCTAACACCAAGAAGGCACAACAGCGCCTATATTTCGTCAGGAAACTAGGGAAATTCACCATGTCCACACTGACTCAAATCAACTTTTAAGATGTACCATAAAAAGCATCCTGTCTGGCTGCATCACAGCCTGGTATGGCAACTGCTCAGCCCAAGATGGCAAGAAACTTCAGAGAGTCGTGAACACCGGCCAGTCCATCACACAAACCTGCCTCCCATCCATTGACTACACCTCCCGCTGCCTTGGAAAATAACCTTCCCACCGGGCTTACTCATTCATCCAACTTCTTCCATCCGGCAGGAGATAGAAAGGTCTGAGAACATGCAAGAACAGATTCAGAAACAGCTACCCCACTATGATTCTACATTGTGAACCTTGTGTTGCCGATTATGTATTTTCTTTCCTATCCACGTACTAAATTATCTGTTTGAGCTTCTTGCAGATAAATACTTTTAACTGTACCTCGGTACAAGTGACAATAAACAAATCCAATCCAATCAAGAAGATGGAGCCAGTGAGATCAGACAGCGTGTAACCCGGGGAGGATGGAGCCAGTGAGATCAGACAGTGTGTAACCCGGGGAGGATGGAGCCAGTGAGATCAGACAGTGTGTAACCCGGGGAGGATGGAGTCAGTGAGATCAGACAGTGTGTAACCCGGGGAGGATGGAGCCAGTGAGGTCAGATAATGTGTAACTCACATTAAATGTGCCGAAAGTATGCAGTAATAATAACATTTTGATGTGTACTGTGGATATTTCCTGGAGTCAGGCAGTTGCAGGCATGAAGTAGAGGAAAGTGACCTAATTTATCCTGTCAATATTTGTCTCCTTTTCCCTGCTACGATGATCAGATCAGTGAATGATGGAGTGCGGAGGAATCACATGGTGGTTCGTAAACAGGAATTATAGACCGAAGAGCAACAGGATTGTGAGAATGTGACTTGACATGGAGAATGCAACAGGGAACAATTAAATGGAATGGTTTTGTGCAAATTCAAAGCACGTTGGTTGTCTCTTGGATTTGTGCACGACCCAGTTCACTGAGGAAAGAAGTCCTGTTTATTCTCTCTTTCACATCTCTCTTCCCATCCCCCTCCCATCTGAAGGTATTTGCTCTTACCCTTGACTGCGTGCTTCTCCACCCTGTGCTTACTTGACTTGAGCCTTTTCAATTCCGTCCCATTATAAACTGTGTTCACCATTTGCAATTTCACCTTGAGATCTAGTGGGAGTGGAATTCCCGTGAATGGTGGGAGTTGACTATTTCCATTTGCAGTTATTTATCCTGTAATTTCCTTCATTGCCAGGGGAACAACCTGTGAGATCTTAGTCCAAGAGTAGGTTGTTTTAATTTATACGTGAAAGACAGTGAAACATTCAGTGTAAACTCCTGTCTATCTATTAACTGGTCTGGGAGTGGGACCATCATCTGGAATTTCCATACCTGTGAAACGGGGTTAGAACTAGATGGTTCAAAGAAGGGTAGTTTGCTGTTTTTTTCCCAGAAGAGCGGATTATTCGGATGAATACAATGGATATGGCGGGGAGTTTCTGTCAGCTTTGGGCAGGTTTGGAGATGGGAACGGAAAATCTCTCCAGTTGGATTTTACGTCGGCCTGAAAGCTTGTGATGATCATCCTCACCCCATCAGTTGTGGGTCATGTTTCCCACCATTCAGCATCAGGAACGTCATAATATATTAGCCCAATCATTGCCGCTAGATTCACGGAGAGTGATGTGGACATCCCATTATTTTCACATGGCTTCTCTGAGCATGACGCTCATGTTTGACTGATGACAGCGCACATTCTCTGTGAAACGATACATGTGGAGTGTTTGCCCTTAGTCCCGACATTCCAGGGGGACGATGGCGACTTGCAGTGGGACAGTGCATAGATCCTTCCAGAGCTTCTTTGAATGCCTGACTCCTGTGTGGCTGATGGCAGCTCTCAATGACGAGTGTTTCAGCACCATGGCTTATCGTGCGGTCAATTCCAGCCTCCCGTGTCACTGAGTCGCAGCATTAGCAAATTAACCAATAATTCTCAGAAATGTTAGAGATCTGTGGCCATCGATTGCTCCAGTGATTTACAAGTATCAGATTTGTAGGTAAAAAAATACAATAACTGCTTATTTACAACAGGAAAAGAGTTAAAGCATGCAATAAATTAAAATAGAATAACTGCCTGCTGAACTATTAGTTTACAGTTTGACTGTTCCACCCTCTACCTGAAACATAGACAAGACAGGCACACACAGAGTAAGGGAAAGGGGTAAAATGGGTATTAAAATATGGGAGTCAGAGAGATGTGTTCTTATTGCTGATGTTCAAGTCTTTGCAGTCTGCTATCTTCTCAGGATGCAGAGTATTGAAAAGCACCAGTTGGATTGGACCTGGTATGTGCATGCAGTCAGAATTCAGTCATTTTCAGCCTCACTGAGGTAAAATTAGAGTTCTCTAATTTTCAGAATTTAAATGGAGGCTTTCAAATACCCAGCCTGCCTGGTGCTCGTCTCGAACCTCCTGCAGATTCAACTAGCTGTGGAGAGAGAGGGAAAGGCTTTTTCTTCGTCCTTGGAGAAGTCCTCAGGAGAGAACAAAATGAGACCTATGGCTCTTAAAGCGTCTGAATCAAATGTGTGCTTAACTCGACAAAATGACTTAAGCAGAACATTCAGGAACATCATCAACAATCGTCATCGAGAGCTAGTTAAGTCCTGGGAAATCAAAGTAGCCAGTTAGCTGTTAGCAATATCATCACTCGGCCAGATCAAATAGCACTGGTACGAGAGGTCTCCAAACAGCACATCTTCCAGGGGGGTGGTTTCAGTAAATTCCAGATACAAAACTTCTAACAGCCAAGATAACACAACAAATATAGGGAATTGGGTTGAAATAGGATGATCCTTATACTAGCGCCGGATAATTTTTATTGTCGCAAGTAGGTTTGCATTAACACTGCAATGAAGTTACTGTAAAAAGCCCTGAGTCACTGCATTCCAGCGCCTGTTCAGGGGAGAATTCAGAATGTCACGTTCTCCCTGTGCCTGCTTGGGTTTCCTCCCACAATTTCTGAAAGACATGCAAAGCAACAGAGACGCATCACCTCTCCTGACCTGGCATCCTTCGTGAGCTGTACCCTTGAGGTTCGCTGTCACTGAAGACAGAAGCTGATGGGATGGGGAGCCAGCTGCACCTGAAAGGTACAGAGCACACATGAACAATAACTGGAATGAGTGACACTAGCGCTATTCAATGTGGGAGACACCCCTCATTCCCTATGAGATGCAGACATGACTGATGTGTTCAGTCAATGCGAAGAGAGATCAGCAATATGCTGGCAGCCTTGCACAAAGCACATGAAGGAAGGCCTGGACTCCGCATCCTGTCTTTCTCTGGCGTGGAGTTCAGTTTTACCATCAGCGCGAGAGGAACATTGCTCATCAGAACAAAGAGACAAAGAAAGGGTGCAATTGGTGACACATTATTTCCGAATGCTTAACACCTGTTCCCACACTGTACAACTAGAACTTCTTAACCATTATAACCCCACCGTTATTTCTTATGATATCCCCAACATCCGCAGGAAGCATTTGGGAAGCCTGCTGTCTGCCAGGCCGTTGTATGTGATGACCTTGCCAGGGGTCCTCTGGATGGCTGAGACCTGGAGGACCTGCTTTTGGGGTCCTGCTGTGTGGCAGTGCCACCCTCCTCGGCCTGTGGAGTTGGACTGAGGCGGTTATAGGAAGTGCGGATTTGGATGGACGGAACAGCCTGAGTCACCTGAGTGAATTTCCCCATAGTGTGCACCTGCTGACTGACCTCCCTATGGCTGTCCGAGGGTCCCTGGCCTCCTTCTCAGGAATGAAATGCAGCTAGATTGAGTTTGAGAACCCTGCTGTCCTCTAGCATTGATTGAGCCCACTATGTGCCTACACCATGGAATGCATGTCCAAAGATGTGCGGGGTGAGTTGGATTGGCCATCATCAATGTGGACGTTACGGGGACAGGACGAGGGGGCTCGGACTACAGAGTGCAGACTTGTTGGCCGAATGGCCTCCTACTGTACTGTGGGGATTTTAATCTATTCTATATCCTGCGGCAATGCAGGACAGAAGGAGTGAACCAGACATCTCTTCCTGATTTTCCTGAGTTTGATGTTGGGGCTCTATGGTCTGAAGCATCACTTAGTCCAGAGGCACATCTTCTGACTGGAGCTGAGCAGATTCCTGGTCTCCAGCAATCCTCCGAGTGCTGGCATCTGGCATGTCCGTGACTCTGAGAATGTTATCTGTTCACCGAATTGAAGTCCCGAGGGCTAGTCTAAAATGTAGGCCCAACCAAGGTGTGTGTCTGTACAGTGGTGGAAGGTGTAGTTGAATGCTGTGATGGACCTTCTTTATTGAATCCCGTGCTACTGTTGAGGCTAGAGTCGGGATCCTGGATGGTGCACATGTGGCTGCTTTCTCTCTGTCACCGAAATACTGGAGAGGTAATTGGGACATGGCAGGGGCAGACACAGAATACATGATTCACAGCATTGTTGTTTGATGGATGATGCAGTGCTGGATCCTCTTTTGGTTTATCACTGCTGACCTCGCTGTCAGCACAGGAGCAGGCAACCTACTCCCCAGCCAGCTGGATGGCTCTGTACCTGAAGCTGTAATGGAGATCACACTCTCCACAGAATTCTGTTCAGAATAAGGACGAGTATAAGCAGCAAAAATTTATACATCAAGTATTTTAATTCAAAGTGGAATGAAATCACGTCAGCGAAAGGTCTTTCAAAATTCACCATTTGCTGCAAGAAACTTTAGCTGGCCCTAAGGATTATTAAGCCATTCCAGACAAATGCGGAATGAGGAAGATCCTTGAATTTACAGCCCGTAAATTCTTTAAATTATATTCCTACAATTATAACCAAAAGCCAGACCACGGGAAGCATATTTTGAGATAGCCAAGAAAAATAAATTAACAGATTTCTTCCTCAGCAGGATCACCTTCGACACTTGAGATAACACCATTCGGAATAGTGTCTATCTGAACAACTATATATCGAAGAAACTTGACACATTGAAAATAGAAATAGAAAGATGTCTCAAACAACTCCCTGTCCAACCATATATCTTAGACACCTGACAGTCAAGACATTTAATGAGATCATTAAAGCGTATACTGTTGATAAAACAACAAACACGACCATTTGGCTATAGGAAATTAACCAGCATCAAGAGATAAGATAACAGGAAAGCCCTTCACTGAATAGGAGAAATTATGTATAAAAAGAGGGGCATTTTTGCAAACTGGTATCTCACACTTGCTCCAGCCAGAGTGGATCAAAGTTCTGTTCTTCAGCTTACCTCGTCCAACAAAGACCAAGTGGTTTTTGTAAGTATGTTGCTACAAAACGTCTTAGAAATGTGTTAGAAATTGATAAGAGATACTTTAGGATTTTTCATGTTTAGATGTATCCTTCTCTGAGTGAAGTTAGTTTCTTAACAGATAACAAAGGACTGTTAACCGATTTATATTTTTACTGCTGCAATTCTGTATGTATCAACTGAGAGTATTTTATAATAAAATACTATTAGAAATTAAACTGTGCAGTCTTACACTCAAGAAGTTTTAGTTCCTAGACACTCATTTAGGAGGTCTTGAATGAGAAGGATCCACGACTGGCAGAGGTCGGAGTTTTTAAATTATGAGTGACGTATCTGAACTTCTTCCACAAGAAAGTAACTGAAATCTTGTTTGAATGTTTGAGACACAGAAAGGCAACCTCCCCTCGTGAGAGCTATTCTGAGTCTTAAGAGGAAAACAGATTTCCTTCTTTTGGTGGCTTAACCTAACAATAGGTTAGTAAGATAGCGCTTTCGGATCCAGAGTACTTAAACCCGTCACAAAGCCCATGAGAAGATTGAGTTTTGGCATCTCTGTGCCTGCTTGGGATCTCGCCCTTTTGTGTGCCAGCCTCTCCTGCAAGAAAACAAATGGGGAGGGGTAAACAGGATGCATACCAGGCAGATAAGGATGCCTGGCATGTGAGAATGTTGGGTGGGACCAGCCAAGTGATGAGGACTCAAACCACGGGGCAAATGAAGATGCGTGTGCACAGTGAATGGTGGTGTTCCTTGAGCTGGCAGTGAGTGCGATTCTTCTGGATGTGTAATGGGTGTGTGAGTGGAGAGTAATGAAATAAGTGACTTAGCCTGGCAAAACCGAGATCATCATTCATCCTTTTGTGGCACTGGATGGCTGTCCTCTTCTGCAGAGTATTGCCACTCGTGGCAGTTGCCACTGCCTCCCGTGCTGGATTTGTGACCTTGCTGCTGGGTTTCTGTCCTGCGCACGGGAAGATTATGTCACGACGAACCTCAAAATCCAGAAGTCTTTCCAGGGGTGTATCGGAAAATTTGGGGGCAGATTGCTTGGCAGCCGGCCATCCCTTCCCGGCGATCTGTGAAGTGTGGCGAGTGTGTGTCGGGGCAGCATTTAAATGTGGCTCCCTGAAGATTGTGATGCTGAGGTGATGGTAGGGTGGGTGAATCAGAGCCCGTCTGCCAGTGATACAGCGTGGAACCCGTGGCTGAACATATCTGACACCAAGTGCTGCACGATACGGCAGTAAAATCTGCCCTTGCTGTCGGCAGGCTCAAACCTGCTTATTCCATCCATCGGCCTTTGCTGATTTCCGGGGAAGGTCTATGATGTCAAGCTGGAATTGTTTCAGGAATTGTTCTTTGATTAATGATCCCTATTTTAATAGTTGTTTTAGAGACAATATGATTCCACAGGTTATTCATCCCTCCGAAAACTGCCAGAACTGCGGTGAACATTTCCAATTCTCCATCTGCTAGTCTGGCCACTTCCTCAAAAAACAGTTTGAAACATCGCAGTTTATCTGTCTTAAATTCACAAGAAGATCGAGGTTGACTTGCAATGGATTGAGAGTCGTATTTAAAATGTACATTTCTAACTTTCACACTCGCTGTTGCGACAACTTGTGGCATTCACTTCCTGTTACACATAGATATCACATTTCTAATGAAACTTTTCGCTGTTGTTACTGATGGCAGAGGATCTGCTCGAGCTGTTCAAATAAAACATGTTCTGCAGTTAAAAACAGTTGTGAAACTTTATGTAAATTACTGTTAATATTGGTTGTCGATCATTTACACGTGATCGAAATAGCACATGGCCATAGACAGATGGGAACAAATGGAGCCCATTCATCCCCTCGATCCTGTTCCCCAGTGAGATAGATGAGGAAAGGCTGAGCAGTCGGCCTCTCCCGCAGAGGCTCACTGCTGAGGAGTCCCAGCCATTGGTCAGTTTTCCTGCTAGTAACAGACTTGTCTGTGTGTGATGCAATAAAGAGTCTGGTTACCCTGGTTACAGGGGCGGGGTTCCGTTACTGAGTGAACTCGGCTCTATTATGGACAGAGCAACTGGTCAGCCCCAATATTAAAGAGACAACAGGGAGGAAGTTTGCAGCGTAACAGGGATGATTCGGGATTAAAACCACAGTTAATGGCCAGAACAGGAACTGGTACCAGTGAACAAAGCTTCACTCAAGATCACAGTAAAAGGGAAGATGATCAGACCACTGTAACTGGTGCAGGTGAAGTGACTCCTTCCACAGATTCATTAAATGAAAAATTTCCAATCTTTGACAAAAAAGCTTACTTAAAAAAAGAGTTCTGAAGACTTCCAACTATCACAGCATAGCCAACACTGCAATGCCCTCTTCTACGTCCTTCCCAAAGCCAACAAACAGGACTGCCATGGCTGACCCATTATCAGCCTGTTCCTGTCCCAATGAACACATTTCTTCCTCCATGACTCCATTCTTACTCTCTTGTCCAGTGCTTTCCCATCTGCGAAAATGTATCGATTTTGCCACCAATTTCCCCTGATCCCTACGTCATATCAACGATTTCCAGCTTTCTGGCCGAACTGCTTCTTCACCATGGACGTCCAAACCTACACCTCCTCCTCCCACCAGGAGGATCTTGGGGCTCTTTTTTTCTTTCTTGAGTGGAAGCCCAAATAATGCACTGACGCCCCAGCACCATTCCACAGGGACCACTCCATTGCTGATGCTATGGTGCTACTCCATCCCTCCCAGCTATTCACTTCCTTCCCACAGCACCTTCCCATGTAATGGCAGAAGGCGCAACACCTGCCCCTTGAAATCCTCTCTGACTAATCTTCTCTGCCTATCTGAACTTGTTCTCCCACTCAGCAATTTTCCCTTCAACTTATCTCAATTCCTGCAATAAAATAAAAACCCCATGGACCCTAGTTATGTATGTTTTTTAATGGTGTGTGTTCTTGTTCCAGTCTTACTCAGGAACATGGTATAATTCTTTCTCCCTTACATCAATGACTGTCAGTGCTGCTTCGTGCTCTCGCCTGGAGCTGGAAAAATATATCGATTTTTGCTACCAATTTCCTCCACTGTTTTACCTTCACATGGCCTATCTCTGACACTTCCCTTCCTTGACCTCTCTGCACGGTGGCACAGTGGTTAGCACTGCTGCCTCAGCGCCAGGAATCCAGGTCCTATTCCAGCCTCGGGTGACTGTGGAGTTTGTACTTTTTGCCTCTGTCTTTGTGGGTTTCCTCCGGTTTCCTCCCATAGTCCACAGGTTAGGTGGATTGGTCATGCTAAATTGCTCCTTAAGTGTCCAAAACATTAGGTGGAGATAGGGTGGGGGTGTGGACTTAAATCGGGTGCTCTTTCCAAGGGCCGGTGCAGACTCAATGGGCCGAATGGACTCCTGCACTGTATGAATACTATTCTATAATTCTGCCTCCAACTATAGCATGATGCCACCACTAAACATATCTTTCCCTCACCCCCGAGCATCATTCCACAGGGGCCACTCCGTTGCAAACTCCATGGTGCCACGCCATCAGCCCAACCATCCGCCCCCTTCCCTTGCCGTCTTCCCATTCAACGATAAAAAGTGCAACACGTGCCCCTTTCACTTTCACCACCTTCAATTTGGTCTCCTGTATTCACTGCTCCCAATGCAGTCTCTTCAATAGGGGAGACTAAATGCAGACTGCTGACTATTTTGCGGGAAACCTTCGCTCTGTCTGCAGGCATGACTCCAACATTCCAGTTGCTTGTCATTTTAAGTCAGCATCTTGCTTACATGCCCACATTTCAATCCTGCCTGCGACATGACTCCAGTGATGCCAATGCAAACTGGAAGAACAACACCGGCTGTTCAGCGTGCGCCATTCAGCACTGGTTTCCACAAACATAGACCAGGCATAACAGCACTTGGGCGGTGTCTCCCAGGCAATCGGGACCCCCTGGGTGGATGTGCTCTGGGCAGGGTGGTACCCTGACACCCCGATGCCACTTGGGCACCGCGGCACTTAATGCCGGGCACCCTGACAGTACCCCTCCGTCTGAATTTGCCTCCCTCTTTTAAGGACCGGTAGCCACTGGATTTCCCTCATACCCACCCCCAAGTCTTCCCTGCCACTGTAAAGGCGAGTGAGCTGTTGGCCAATCAGAGTAACTTGCAGCTAGCTACGGTGGACTTCCTCCTGAATGAGGGGCGAGGCAGCGAAACATCACTCAAACTTTAAATGCCTGCGGCGTGGACAGAGTCCAAGGGGATTTGTGGGAAGGGAAACCTCGTCCATGCAAAATATTCAGGCCACTGTTTATATCCACCTTTCTTTGCAGCCATATGATTGGGCTCAGTGGAAAGTGCCCATCCAGTGCACAAAATTATTATTCCCACAATTAGTAATCTTTTTAGGAATTAGAACATGGGGAAAGACCAACTGTCCCTGTCAGACACCGACCCGAGGCTGGCCACTTATATTGGGAACCATTGGCACTTCAACAGTTCCAGTTGCGTACGGTCTAAAATCTGCAAACCTTCCTCTGGTGATGATCCATGGGAGCTGCCAGAGTTGTTGGGGCATGACTGGTTAAGCCATTGGCGATTGGATTGGCACCAGGTGTCTCGCATGTACCCACATGGCACTGAAGGAGTTTTGAAAACGTTTCCATCGATATTCCAGGATGGCTTGGGCATCATTAAAGGGACTGTGGCCTGAATTGTTAAATTTACTAGATGCTGTGGTATGAAGAGGCAAGGGTTCAGCTCCATTTCCACCAACACACCATTAATCGTTCAAACTCACTCTGCACAGAACTCTACAGATCATCACAAGCTTCAGAGTTTACCTGAAGCCCCTTTACATATCAGTGTCAATCATTGAACACTTAACATAAATGAGACAATCATTGAACACTTAACATAAATGAGACAACTAATTGCAATGTCTCTTAACTGATTACTTAACATGAATAAGCATGGACCCAATGGCTCAACTGTGCTACTTTCGCACCCGGTTGTCCTGTATGCCTTACATCCAAGGTGGATGCTAAATTGGACCAGATGGAGAATTCAGGCATCATATGCCCGGTGCAGTTCATAGAATGAATCATAGAATCATAAAATCCCATCAGTGCAGAAGGAGACCATTCGGCCCATCAAGTCTGCACCGACCCCTGGAAAGAGCACCCTACCTAGGCTCTGACCTTATCCCAGTAAACCAATCTAACCTTTTGGAAATGAAGGGGCAATTTCGCATGGCCACTCCACCTAAACTGCACATCTTTGGACTGTGAGAGGAAACTGGAGCACTCGGAAGCAACCCATGGGAAAACAGGGAGAAAGTGCAAACTCCACACAGACAACTACCCACATACAGCCACCCAAGGCCCGAATTGAATCCAGATCCCTGGCACTGTGATGCAGCAGTGCTAACCACTGTGCCACTGAGCCCCACACCACACCCCCACACCACTCTCCCACCACCCCAACACCATCCCCTCACCATCACCCTCTAATCATGGGTTATGAGTTGTGTCTTGCAGGATCACCTGGCGATGATGCGGGCCCTTCTGGTGTCCCCAACCCCAATTCCAGGAGAGCAGCAAGGAGGATGAAGACACGGGCATGGGCACGGATGGGAGCCTTCGACCCGCAGCCAGAGGTACCCCAGAGCACCAGTCTTGGGATGAAATTGACTTCCCATCACAGCTGTCTCCAACACCCTCCACCATCCCAGAGACACTCACCTCGGTTGGGCAATTCAGTGAAGAGGCTCTTGTGGCAGTATGTGGTGCACATCACACACGTGGAGCAGTACAGCAGGTGGAGTTAGGATCCCCCGAAGCGGGGGACGGTGGCCCTTTCCCAGGGACTAGCTGCCGTCTGGGAAAGTTTCGTGCTTCAGGAAAGGGCGGTCCCATCTATTGTGGAGATGCAGTCTCAGAGCCACGGACTACATGAGGGGGGTGGGCAACCATCCACCACCTGAAGGTGCAGTTAGAGCTGGTGAACCACCTGTAGGTGCAGGAGTTGGTGCCGACCATGCGTACGACTAAGGTCAACACCTTACGTGCAGTATTTGCAACGGAGGCCTTGAGGGTGAAGGTTTCGGCCATGGGTCAAGATGTCCAAGGCCAGGGCCACTCGTGCTGGCAGTGGCCAAGGCCCAGGACAGGGCTACCCTCTCCCAGGCAGCCATGTGCCAGGGCCACCTGGATTTTTCAGCAGCAATCCTGGGTATGGCCCAGTCACAGCGGACCATGACTCAGGGCCTCGGCAGCATTGCCCAGGTGCTGGCCGCCGTGCCACAGACCCAGAGGGAGGTGGCACAGTCACTGGCCGCCGTGCCACAGACCCGGAGTGTGGTGGCCCAGTCCCTGGGTGAAATGGCGCAGTCCTAGAGGGATGTGTTCCACTCCCTGCCCTCCATGGTCGCGAGCATTGCGACTTTGGTCTGGGCACCTCCAAGAATTCATGAACTGTCAAGTGCGCCAAGATAAAGGCACCGTGCACACTACCCGGGTTTTCCGGTGTAGACGTGCATAATGCCCAGGTTTCAGTTGAAGAGGTGCATCATGCCCATCTCATGGTCATACACAAGCTGCACATTCATCGAGAGGAACCCCTTTCAGTTTGTGAGACGGTTGGTTAACTTTCATTTCATTTTGGTGTGTGAATGGTTGCACACGGTTATGCAAAGATTATGTTTTTGACAAAAATTTTGAATAAAATAATTTAAAAAAAATTAAAGACAAAGGCCATTCGGTGAAATTATATGAAATCTAAATATGGGACTCATGCTGTTTACAGGAACGATTCTAATGCTGGTTAATACAGCTGCCAATTGTTTTTTATTACATGTGATGGGATTTGTAGACTCTTGGGGTAAGGAGGTGGATGGAGTACAATTACATCACAGAGTTTCTATGTTCAATCTACAGGGAATTCATTCATCTGTCGTAACCAGTTTGTGGAAAATTACAAAAAAATAACTTGAACACTTTTCTAACCTCAGCTTCCCTGGAGAGATCCTGGAGAGTATAAAATGAATGCAGTTTCATTGAGAGACATTGGTTCCTTCTCAAAGGAAGAGATTCACTCCACACAGAAAATGCATCGACCAATTCAGAGGGTCAGGAAAATATACTACTTGATACCTGCTATAATTGGTGTTCCAGCTAAGGGTCTATAACAAATGAAGTTCTGAAATTCTGCACATGCGCTGGTTTCTGGAATTCCCCTTCTCATGGCTGCTTTGGTCACAGAAAATCATTCATCACTAATGATTAAGAACATTATTGTTTGATTCAAGGACACTGGCTGTTGCTGTTCCTGGGAATCACAGCATTTTAAAAGAAAGGATAATTACTTAATGAAAAAGAAACTGCAAATAGTTTGATCATGATGAACTGTTTCCATAAGGAGATGCACTGAATTGTTTGAAAGATATGACGTGCCTGGAAAACTGCTTAAAAGCTGGTTTTTGGTTTTGGTCTGCGTGCTGAATGCAGAAATTGTTACATAATATATTTTATGTTTGTGGCAGTAATGTGATTAACTAATCAATGTTAAGGTGTCCAGTCTCTATATCAGCTAGAGCTGTGCTTTGGTGTAAAAGGTTTGGCCATTATTTATTTATTTATTTTTATAAATTTAGAATATGCAATTCATTTTTTTTCCCAATTAAGGGGCAATTTATCGAGGCCTAGCTTGCACATTTTACGGTTGTGAGGGTGAAACCCACGCAAACACGGGGAGAATGTGCAAACTCCACACGAGGGTGACCCAGAGCCGGAATTGAACCTGGGACCTCGGCACCGTGAGGCCACAGTGCTAACCCATTGCGCCACCGTGCTGCCCACGTGAGGCCGTTATTGATGACAACCACTTAATTATTTAAAAATAAAGCAACCAATGGAAATGTGTTTTGATTGCTGGTGATTGACTGGAGTACAGATAATTTTACAAGGAGTGGTCGTCAGTCCTTGCTAAGCAGGTCATGGAACCTAGTGGGATACAGATGATATAAACAATGGGAGGAGCCAGATCTGTGTGCAGTTTTTCAGTCTGCCAGAAGGTTTTAGTTGAATAGCAGGCTTGCCAAATGCAGTCTGGCTGGGCACAAGAGTCTGATAAGACAGAAGGATTTTCAGACTGCCTGAAAGGGAACCCTCTCCAATGGTCTGCACATAAGCAGGTAAACCGTTGTGTTAACTTTACTTCTAAGTGGCATTTGAACCATCTTGGGTTGCTTAGTTGGAATATGTATGGCGATGGTGCAAGGCAGAAGTTTAAGATTTCCCTTCTGTTTAAGAGCTCTTTAACTGATAGTTGTGAAGCTATCTTCATTGATCTAAATATGGGTAATTCTGTGCTTAAATTAAAGTTTGTTTGAAATAAAGGATACTTATTAATCAGAGTGATCACTCAGTTTAAGTAGGAATTTACTGGTAAAATTACTCTTTCAGTGAGGACAATTTCCTGGGTGTGGAAGAGGTTACTCCAGTTGTTTTCCAAAGAGTGGTTAAAACAAAACTTTTGGATTTGGCGGTCAAACTACAATTGACTTTACCTGAAGGGGTGCAGATGTTGGAGATAATTAAAGCCATAGCTCAGCATTTAAATTCACCAAAGGCATAATTTTGAATCACTAGAACTAGCTAAAATTTAGTTACTAGTGAAACTACAGAGGGAAGTTCAGAGGAAGGCAGGACCCCTCTTAATCAAAAGCCTAGAGTGAAAATGTTTAAATATATTCATGAACTTCCAACGGTTGACGGGAAAGATTTTGAAAAACGTCTTTTTTCTCATTGAGAAAATAGCTGAATAATTGAATTAGCCAAAAACCATGTGGGTATTGTTGGTTCAAACAAAATTGTTAGGTGCAGCGAGTGAAGTGTTTGCATTGTTATCAGAGGAGTTATCTGGGGATTATCATGAGGTGATAAAAGCCGATTAAAATGCATATGGACTAGTGCCAGATTCCTATGGATGAAAGTTTAGAAATCTATGGAAGGAATCATGTCAGACGTGTATGGAATTTGAAAGAATTAAACAAAATAATTTTGATATATGGATAAGAGAATTAAAAATAGACCTAACGCATGTGTAATGAACTCCAATTGGCTTTATTGGTTGGCCAATTGGAGTATGAGCACCCTCAATGATAGTTCATTGAGGGGGCCCATATAATCACCTGTGTAGGCTTTGTGAGCAGTCTTAAGTTGACTGGACTGCTAGCAACACTGTTTGTAGCTGCTCCTGTAATATCGTTATTGTAAATAAATATTGGTGTGGTGACGGAACTCCTGCCTCCCGTGGATTACTACAGTGGCGACGAGATAAACTACGAATTTTACGGAGACCAGCTGCCGCACTCGGAGGGTAAGCCTTGCCATTTTAAAAATGCCTTTTTTTTGGGAGGTTAGAGGCATTCGACCCGGCTATTGAAGACTGGTCCCAGTATGTGGAGAGAATGTGTTATTTCTTCCGGGCAAATGATATACTGACGGACAGAAGGAGACGGCTTATCCTGCTGTCGGCGTGCGGACCCTCCGCTTTTGCCATTATACGTAGTCTGACTTATCCCGATGCGCCGGACATGAAAACTTTCCAAGAAGTAACGGAATTGGTGAAAGAGCACTACGACCCAAAACCACCCCTCATTTTGCGTAGGTACAGATTCTACACAGCGAAGCGGGAAGACAGGGAGTCAGTCACAAATTTCTTGACCCGCCTGAGAAGGCTGGCGGAAAAAACGTGAGTTCGGCCCGACGCTAAATGAAATGCTTCGGGACCGGTTAGTGTGTGGTCTAAACGACCTCACAAGACAGAAACGCCTGTTGGCGGAAACGGAGCTAGACTGCAGGCAGGCGTTACAGCTTGCACTGTCCCTAGAAAATACAGCAAGTGGGGCGCAGGAACTACAGGGCACGCCAATGGAGGTAGATACCTGTGAGAGGGACTACCACAATGGGTCCTGCTACCAGATAGCTGCTCTCAGGAAAAACCTGAGGAATAGAGGGAAAAGGAAAACCCCAGAACTGCCCCCAAGTCTGCTAGGACTAACTGGAGACAGAGGGAAGTACCGGCTGAGGCTTCCCCCAACAGAGAAGGACCGTTTCTGGCACCAGACAGAGTGGGGTAACAACGACAGAAACCCTAGCAGGAGGTGGCAAAAGAAGACTAGCAGGTGGGGACGCAGGGAAGTACACAACCTGGACGCCCCATCCTCCTCCAAAGGGGAACAATTATATAATATTACAACGAAGAAAGAAGAACCCATTAGGATTTCCACACGGGTGAACGGGCGGCCGACAATAATGGAAATAGACACGGGTGCGGCCGTATCAGTAATGGGAGTGGCAGCATTTAGAAAAATCAAAGATGAACTCCAGCCACTAACCCCAACAAAAACATCGACGAAACTTAAAACCTACACGGGGGAACCCCTGGAAGTTCTAGGCACGACTCATGTACCTGTGGAATATGAGAAACAATTGCTCAGATTACCGCTGACAATAGTAGAGGGCTCCGGACCGAGCTTAATTGGACGGAACTGGCTGAAAGACCTAAAATTAGATTGGATGAAAATTTTCCAGAGTGGAAGCGGGTAGTTGAGTGGAGTACTCCAAAAATACCCGGAGGTCTTCCAGGAAAGTTTGGGGGAAATCATAGGGGCCAAAGCAACTTTGCACGTGGACCCAGAAGCCCTTCCGAAATTTTGTAAGGCCAGGCCGGTACATTTTGCATTAAAGAAGAAAGTAGATGACGAAATAGAAAGGTTACGGCGCGACGGTATTATCAGACCAGTACAATTCTCGGAATGGGCAGCGCCGGTGGTACCAATTTTGAAGCCAGATGGCTCGATACGTCTCTGTGGAGATTTCAAACAGACAGTAAACAAATACGCACTGCTGGACAAATACCCAATCCCGAAAATAGACGACCTAGACGCCAAATTGGCAGGTGGGCTTTTGTCCACGAAACTAGACATGAGCCACGCCTACCTGCAGTTAAAACTGGACAAGGGCTCCCTGAAGTTCGCTACGATCAACACCCTGAAGGGCCTTTTTCGTTATACTAGGCTACCTTTTGGAGTGTCATCAGCCTGCGCTATATTCTAGCGTACAATGGAAAATATTCTGCAGGGGCCACCGCAGGTGGCAATTTATTTGGTCGATGTCTTAATTACGGGTAGGACAAACAGGGAACACTTAAGGAACCTGGAGGAAGTGCTCAGGCGTTTCGCAAAGGCAGGCATACGGCTAAAAAGGGAAAAATGTGTTTTTCTGGCCCCACAAGTGACGTACCTGGGATATAAAGTAGACAAGTCAGGCTTACATCCATTAGAAGACAGAGTAAGGGTAATAAAAGAAGCCCCAGCTCCCACCACGGTCCAGGAGTTACGATCATTTCTAGGGTTGGTAACCTTTTATGCAAAATTGATTGAAAATAGGGCGTCCATCCTAGAACCCCTCCACCAGCTACTAAAAAAGGGGCAAGAATGGAAATGGTCCACCGGCCAAAACCGATCATTTAGAGACATTAAGGAACAGCTGTCATCCGAAAATGACCTAGAGCATTATGACCCAAGGAAGGAGTTGGTGGTCACTTGTGATGCATCCCCCTACGGGGTAGGAGCCGTCTCAGCCCATAGAGGAGGGAATGGGGAAGAACGGCCAATAGCCTATGCTTCGAGGACCTTGGCGCTGGCTGAGAGGAAGTACGCCCAAATCGAGAAGGAAGGACTGGCGGTGATATTTGCAGTAAAAAATTTCACCAGTATCTGTACGGGCGGAAATTCACCATAGTGACAGACCATAAGCCATTATTAGGGTTATTAAAAGAAGACAAGTCAATACCCCCGATTGCATCAGCTAGAATCCAACGCTGGGCGTTGCTACTGGCGGCATATAGATACGTTCTGGAGCACAGAACGGGAACGCGAGTAGCACATGCATATGCTCTGAGCAGACTTCCCCTCCCGGACACTCCGCTGCAAATACCAAAAGTAGAGGAGACAGTAATGACTCTAAATTTTTTGGGCACCCTACCAGTAGACGCACAACATATTCGGTTGTGGACGCAAAAAGACCCAATTTTAGCCAAGATGAAGCATTTACTGCTAACAGGGGAACTGGAAAGACCAGTGGAGCCCCAGGTGCACCCATACTGGAGCAGAAGGGACAAAGTAACTAGAAGACGGTATCTTATTATGGGGAGCCCGGGTATTTGTCCCAGCTCAGGGCCATCAGGCAATCTTAACTGAGTTACATCACGGACACCCAGGGGTGTCTAAAATGAAGATGCTAGCTCGAAGCTACGTTTGGTGGCCAGGTTTGGACACAGACATAGCAGCCTTGGTACGTCAGTGCCAGGAGTGCCAACAGGGGCAAAGAGTGCCACCAGCGGCGCCATTGCACCCGTGGGAATGGCCAGGCAGACCGTGGGCCCGCCTGCATATTGACCACGCCGGCCCTTTCATGGGCTCAATGTTTTTGGTGAGAGTGGACGCCCACTCCAAATGGTTGGACATCCACCGGCTAAATGCGGCAAGCACAGCATTGACAATTAAAAATCTCAGGGCCTCGTTTGCAACACATGGACTTCCGTCGGTATTGGTGTCGGACAACGGAACGGCATTCACAAGTGGGGAATTTGGAAAATTCCTGAAGGAAAACGGAGTCTGCCACATCAAAACGGCCCCTTACCATCCAGCGACCAACGGCCTGGCAGAGAGAGCGGTCCAGACTCTTAAAACGGGACTCAAGAAGCAGCCGGCAGCGTCAATAGACACAAAGCTCTCCCGCTGGCTGTTTAATTACAGGACCACACCGCATTCCACAACGGGCATACCGCCAGCTGAACTCTTAATGGGAAGGCGGCTGTGAACGAGGCTGAGTCTCCTTTTCCCAAATTTAACGGGGAAAGTGGAGAAACAACAGGAGGCCCAATGCAGGGGGCATGATAATAGTCGGCAGCAGAGACATTTCCAGGTGGGGGCACCGGTTTCGGTCAAGAATTATGGGAATGGACCAACGTGGGTCAAAGGCACGGTAGAGTCCCAACCAGGGCCCATATCCTATGAGGTTGCAATAGTAGGTAAGGTGCTGAAGAAACACCTAGACCAAATAAGGGCAGCGGAACCACACCTGGAGGCAGGCGAAGCAGGACCGCCTCAAGCTGGGATAGCCCAGACGGAAAGGATACCCACACCCCAGCCCCGAGCAATTTCTCCAGACCCCGTCATCCAGTCATCAGAGTCGGAGATGGACACACTCGACGAGACCGACGCGACACCTCTGCCTGAGGAGGAGGAGGAAGAACAACTTCCAAGGATGTCGTCAAGGAAAAGACAGGCACCTATAAGGTACACCCCGCCCACTTCGGAGAATGACCCGGCGGACGACACAGAGGTGACAGACCCAGACATGAGGAGCAGGAAGAAGCTCAGAGGAATGCCAGCTGCCAGGAATTCCTCAGACCTTGGTGGGGGGAGGGGTGTAATGAACTCCAATTGGCTTTATTGGTTGGCCAATTGGAGTATGAGCTCCCTCAATGTTAGCTCATTGAGGGGGCCCATATAATCACCTGTGTAGGCTTTGTGAGCAGTCTTAAGTTGACTGGACTGCTAGTAGCATTGTTTGTAGCTGCTCCTGTAATATCGTTATTGTTAATAAATATTTGTGTGGTGACAGAACTGCCTCCCGTGGATTACTACAGCATGAAACCCATGGGGACATCGTTATTTGTTGACCAATGCGAAGATTCACTTCCTATAGTAGTGAGAACTTGTGTGAAAGAGCAAAGAGTTAAAACTGCTAGACTGGCAGCAGAGCATTGTGAATTGGTTCATAAATCAAGGTTTATATTTCAACATCAATTTTAAACTGTGAAGGGCAGGAGCTGGTGAAATGAGAAGACTGCAGGTAGTGAAGGCAAAGCAGTTCCTGTCGGAGATATTGATGACATTTTACCTCAGGTCAGAAAGGAATTGTATGGGTGTGGAAGAAATTGAAGAAAAGTTCAATGTTTTCGTTGTAATAAGGTTGGATTCACATAGTCACAGTGTTGATGTCTTGAGATAAGAACTAGGAAGACAAACATGATAAACTAACAGGGTTTATTAAAATGGGGGAAAATGTGGTTACCACTCAAGAGGTGCACAGTAGTGCACACCGGCTCAGAGGGTGCATGTTAGGAACGTGTCAGGTTTGTTTAAATATTTTAGATGTGGGGTAGGGTTTACACATGTCTATAAGGTGGTGCCTGTGAAGAGATTAAGATTTTCAGGCATACAGGAGGAAGTCAATCTTTATTGGGTGAGAGACGGAGTTATGTAGTTCAGATTAAGAATTGCCCGAAAACGTGGTAAAATGTAGGATCACAATGAAGTATGTCGTATTCTATTATGTAAAATAAGGTTAGGCAATCCATTGAAAACTGGTGAAGTGGTTGCAGATTAATTATCTTTTACAGGCAGGTTCAGTCCTTCGTGGGTAATTATATAGCGAGTGATGCCTAGTGTGGTTGAAAGGCAGTGGAAAAAAATGACTGAGGTGTTTCAAGAATCCTATCCGAGTGGTGTTTCCAGATTGTGTGGTCATGAAATCACAAAGTCACAGGTTGAGACATGAGACGGAGAAAACAAGGAGTACAGATTGTGAGATTGAGGTTCATTTATCAGGTACAGCCTTTAACCAGATGACTGATAAAGAACAAGAGCAAGTGGAGGGTGAAGTTCAGCTGTGGAATTCTCTGTCAGCGGATCCTTCGGTCCACCGGTAGCACACCCAAAGCCGCACGTTTGCCGACGTGAGGGTTGGCCCACAATCGGGTACTCCATTGTCCAGCTACGGGAACGGGGAATCCTGCTGCCAACAGGGGTGAGTCGTGCAGGAAAACGTGGCTGGTGGACCGGAGAATTCCGCATATCTTTAGTTCCAGAAAATTAGGAAAATTACAACAGAGGAATTCAGAGATGTTGATCAGAAAGCATACACAGAGATAGAATCTGTGTTATTACACAATAAATGATATATTAATAAGCCCTTTAAATGCTCAGGTTGATGATAAAAGGTCAGAGCTTGATCACATGATATTAACAGTGCCTTATAGAAATGAAGTTCTGTGGGTAGCACATGAAATTCCCGTCGGGGGTCATTTCTGAGTAGAAACATAGAACAGTACAGCACAGAACAGGCCCTTCGGCCCTCGATGTTGTGCCAAGCAATGATCACCCTACCTAAGCCCATATATCCACCCTATACCAGTAACCCAACAACCCCCATTAACCTTATTTTTTAAGACACTAAGGGCAATTTAGCATGTCCAATCCACCTAACCCGCACATCTTTGGACTGTGGGAGGAAACCGGAGGAAACCCACGCACACACGGGGAGGATGTGCAGACTCCACACAGACAGTGACCCAGCCAGGAATCGAACCTGGGACCCTAGAGCTGTGAAGCAGTTATGCTAACCACCGTGCTGCCCCAAATTAGAAGCTCGGTGCCACAGATATTTTGCCAACGTGTTCTGCATTCACCATTGAATTGGGAACATTTCTTCACAGGCTCCTTGCTTTGACCCAAAGGCACTGCTGAGATTTGAACTCAGAATCTCCTGTTTACTAGACGGGCACATTAACCATCTAAGCCACAGCACCAACCTTATCAAGTCGGATGAGGAATCCAATTTTATGGGAACATTTTTCAGGGAAGTTATGAATAGCTGAGGAATAAAGTGTATCATCCGGCATCAGAAGGAGCTTCAGAAAGGTGGCATTTGAAAAGTGGAATCAGACTTTAAAGACAACATCCATATTGAGTGTGTTGACTTCTTTATTTCTCTGTGAACCACAAGCTGTTTCCGATATTGACCGAATGACCACACGACTAGTGTACTAGTTCATAGACAGTTTATTAGTAACACAAGACTTATTTCTATATGCAATGATACATGTGACTACGCACTAAACTAGACCTAATAACTAAGATGACCTTTACTTAACTTCGGGGTGACCGGCTCTGTGCGAGAGATACGGCCATTATTTGTGTCCACATGGGTCGGTTGGAAGTCTTCAGGTTCGTCTCAGCTGGGCTCGTCCTTCAGGTAACGATCGCGGGTCCTTGAACTTGGCTAGTTACAATTGGTCGCACACTGGCTGGCCCAAAAGAGGCCCATCTTTCGGTTTGCAGTTCTTTTTATCCCCCTGGGCTTTCGCGCCCTTGGGGCTGTCCTAACTCCAGATCCAATAGATCGATAGGGTTTTGATCACCCTCATTGATCCTGGCCAATTAGGGAGGGGACCTCGGTTGCTGGGCGGGTCCTAGCTACAATAGTCATAGGCACGTACGCCTTTCCAAATAACAGGAAATGGCGCCGGTTAGTCTGCAAATGTTGTAACTCCTTGATTCAAACTTGATTGTCCTGGGGAAATGGTGATTGACTCTTAATGGATACAAGTTTCAGTCAGGCCTGGCTTCTTTGCACAAAACACAGAAGCTGTGTACATGTCTGTGTCCAAGCTGACCACAATTCCCATGATCCTTTGCAGGTTACCATTTTAGATGGCTACAGATACAAATATCACGCAGATACAAAAGGAGATTGCAAGCACGCCTCAGAATATCATTGAAGTCAGTTACAACGATTGGCGATCAACTATTGTGATAGTACTAAAACCAGATGAAACAAAATAATTGTGTGTTGGACAAGCAATGTGTAATACCAAAGTTTATTTACTAAAAGTATACTGACAAGTACCTTTAACAGAAAGGCTAAAGGAGATTCTGGCTTTTGTGTCACCAAATGGCCTGCATTAGTTTAAAGTTGTGCCATTTGGAATGAATAATGTGTGAGCAACATTGCAAAGACTAACTGGACCACACAATTCTGCAGTGCACACTGCAGATTTGGTGGTGTTCAGTTCACTGCAAAAGGAGCTTTTGGAACATCTAAAGGATTTGCTCTATTGTCCACAGTGGGATGATTTGGTGGTAAACCTGACTCAACGTCTGGTTTCCAAAACAAAACCACATTATTAAGCCATATTGTTGCTCATGGTCAGATTAACGCATGGAATGAGAAACTTAAAGCGATTGGGCACTTCACAATACCATTGACGAGAAGAGATGTTCTGAGATTTCTGGGCATGTGTTCCTTTCGGCAGAAAACTCACATTTCACCACGATGGTTGTTCCACTGTGTTCCGCCACCCTCGGCTCGTGCGCGGTCAATTCCAACCTCACTTTACCCTGAATCACAGCACAATTTAAATTAATAATTAATTCTCAGAAAATATCCAAGGTCTCTGGACGTTCGCTGACAAAAGACCACAGTCATCAGGTTTGCAAATGTAAACACATTTTGAAAAATTAATAACAATAACTACAATTAAATATGCGGTAGATAAAAGTGGTTAACTATTATATAATTACTAACCCACCTCTTTAATTCAGCCCCGCTCTCTGCACACACAAACGCAAGACAGACAAACACAGAGGGGGAAAAGGGTGTAAATATAATGATGGAAGTAAAAGGACAAGGGTCTTTGTTTCAAATGGTTGTATTATAGTTCAGCTTTTTCATACGTTGGACTTCTTATAAACCTTTCTACAGTCTAGGCCTTCAGTTCGAGGATTTTGTTTTCAGTCCATAATGGTTTTCACTACAGATTCATCCAAGTCTCAAGGACCTCTCTGCAGGTACAGAAATCCGCATGAGGCAGCATTAATGGAGGAAGAGAGAGAGAGAGAGAGTGTGAAAGAGAAAGACATTCACAGCTGCTCAACTCAGCGTCCAGGCTCCGAATATCCTTTCTATGGTGATCTGAAAACAATCCCACTCAGGTAGGACCCAATCATCACCTGTCACCGGGCAGAATATCGCCCTTTGCCAATTTTTTAAAAATAAATGTTTTTATTATAGGTTTTTTCAACCAACGTTTTTACATAACAAAAATAAAGGAGAATTATTAAACAAAACAGGGTGTGTGTTATTTTTATACAAAACGAAGTTCACATTATATCAACAATTTCTATCGCCCCCTCCCCGCAGGATGCTGCTGCTACACTTACTGCTCCCCTAGAAAGTCAAGGAAAGGTTGCCATCGCCGGGAGAACCCCATCAAGGACCCACTCAAGGCCAACTTTATTCGCTCCAGGCTGAGGAACCCTACCATATCGCTAACCCAGATTCCACACTCGGGGGTTTCGAGTCTCTCCACATTAACAAGCTCCGTCTCCGGGCTACAAGGGAGGCAAAAGCCAATACCTCGGCCTCATCGCTTCCTGCACTCCGGGATCCTCTGCCACCCCAAATATCGCTATTATTGGACTCACCTGCACCCAAGTGTCCAAAATCCTAGACATCGCCCTCGCAAAGCCCTGTCAGAATTCTTTAAGCGCTGGGCAAGCCCAAAACATATGAGTGCAATACACCACAAGGCCGGACTCCCTGCCCACCTCGCGTACCTGTCCTACACCCCAAAGAACTTACTCATTCTCACCGTCGTCATGTGATCCCGATGCACCACCTTAAACTGAATTAAGCTGAGCCTGGCACATGATGAGGAGGAATTTACCCTGCCCAGGGCATCAGCCCTCATCCAGCTCCTCCTCCCACTTACCCTTCAACTCCTCCACTGAGGCTTCCTCCGCCTCCTGCAGCTCCTGGTATATGTCCAACACCTTTCCCTCCCCTACCCAGATGCCAGACACAACCCTGTCCTGTTTCCTACGCGGGGGCAGCAGTGGAAATGTCCCCGCCTGCTTTTTGGTGCGCTCTGGCCTTTTATCTCCTCAGCATCTTTGAAATCTGCAAGTCCCTAATCTGCCCTTGATCTTATATGTCCCACTGCTAGGATGTTTGCTGTGCAGATCCATCTGTGTGATTATGTTGGCTGACCCCCATTGAGGATATCTGATTGCACCCAAATATATCCTCCACCAGCCAAAATCTTTCTGTTCAGCCACCTGTGTGGCATTTCCCCCTAATTTCTGACAGCTACAAAAACATTGCAACTGTGTTGACACTTGCTTATATTACTTTGTCTGGATAGGCTTTCTTTCTCCATTATGATGTGTCATCTTTTACCGCCTTGACCTCCATCCGTCTGTTGAAGTGTGTCCAGGCGAGGAATAGTAAATCACCTGAATACGCTATCTTCGGCCATAAGACCGAAAGACACGCAAGCAGAATTAAGCCATTCAGCCCATCGAGCCTGTCCCGCCAGTCATAAATCCATAGAATCCATACAGTGCAGAAGGATGCCAACTGGCCCATCGAGGCTGCACTGGCCCTTCGTTAGAGCACCCTACTCAAGCCCACGCCTCTACGCTATCCTTTTAAGCCACCTATTCTTTTGGACACAGGGATAATTTGTCATTGACAATCCATCTAAACTGTACATCTTTGGGCCGTGGGAGGAAACCGGAGCACCCTGAGGAAGCCCACGCAGACACGGGGCGAAAGAGCAAACTCAAAGCAGACACTCAGCAGAGGCCAGAATTGAACTGGGGTCTCTGAAGCTGTGAGGACTTTTAATAGAGCTGTGAACTCTCAACACCCTCACTCTATCTCGGCCTCCCAGTCTTCTGTAAGTTTCAATGAGATCGCCACTCATCCTTCCAAACTGCATCGAGTACAGACCCGGAATCCACAACTGCTCCTCATATAACAAGTCCTTCATTCCGGGGATCATTCTAGTGAACCTCATCCGGACCCTCTCCAAGGCCAGCACAGCCTTTGATACGGGTTCGAAACTGCTCACAATACTCCAGTTAGGGTCTGACCAGGGCTAAATAGCCTCAATAGAACATCACTGCTCTTGTATTCTAGCCCGTGTGGCATGAAGGCTAACATTGCATTTGCCTTCCTAACTGCCATCTGAACCTGCATGTCAATCTTAAGAGAATTCTGAACTAGGACGCCCAAGTCCCAGTGTGCTTCTGATTGCAGAAGCAATTTAGAAAACAGTCGATGCTTCTATTGTTCTGAACAATGTGCACATCACACATTTCTATATTGTATTCACTCTTCCACTTCTTTGCCCAGTCCCCAGACTTGTACACGTCCTTCTGAAGATTGCTGGCGAATCATATAACTAGGGCTGTAGATAAGGCTTTAAACTAAATAGCGGTGGTGTGTGTGTGTGTGTGTGTGTGTGTGTGGGTGGGTGGGGGGGGGGGGGGGTGTAGTCAATTGTACGGAAGAATACAAAAGCTCTGGTTCATCAACAACCTGTCCCTCTACGTATCTTTGAATCATCTTCAAACTTTGCAACAATACCCTCAGTTCCTTCTTCCAGATCACTCATATATCTCCTGATAATCTGTGGTCTAAACACTGACCCCTGCGGAACACAACTATTCACTGGCTGCCATCCTGAACCGGACCCCTTCATCCCAAGTCTCTGTGTTCTGTCAATCAGCAAATCTGTTATCCATGCCCGTACCTTCCACCTAACACCATGGGCTCTTTTCTTATAAGACCATAAGACCATAAGACATAGGAGTGGAAGTAAGGCCATTCGGCCCATCAAGTCCACTCCGCCATTCAATCATGGCTGATGGGCATTTCAACTCCACCTCCCAGCATTCTCCCCATAGCCCTTAATTCCTCGCGACATCAAGAATTTATCTATCTCTGCCTTGAAGCCATTTAGCGTCCCGGCCTCCACTGCACTCTGCGGCAATGAATTCCACAGGCCCACCACTCTCTGGCTGAAGAAATGTCTCCGCATTTCTGTTTTGAATTTACCCCCTCTAATTCTAAGGCTGTGCCCATGGGTCCTCGACTCCTCGCCTAACGGAAACAGTTTCTTTGCGTCCATCCTTTCTAAGCCATGTATTATCTTGTAAGTTTCTATTAGATCTCCCCTTAACCTTCTGAACTCCAATGAATACAATCCCAGGAACGCCAGCCGTTCCTCATATGCTAGACCCACCATTCCAGGGATCATCCGTGTGAATCTCCGCTGGACACGCTCCAGTGCCAGTATGTCCTTCCTGAGATGTGGGGCCCAAAACTGGACACAGTACTCCAAATGGGGCCTAACCAGAGCCTTATAAAGGCTCAGTAGCACATCGCTGCTTTTATATTCCAACCCTCTTGAGATAAATGACAACATAGCATTCGCTTTCTTAATCACGGATTCAACCTGCATGTTTACCTTTAGGGAATCCTCGACTAGCACTCCCAGATCCCTTTGTACTTTGGCATTATGAATTTTCTCACCGTTTAGAAAGTAGTCTATGCTTGGATTCTTTTTTCCAAAGTGCAAGACCTCACATTTTCTCACGTTGAAATGCATCAGCCATTTCCTGCACCACTCTCCCAAACTGTCTAGATCCTTCTGCAGCCTCCCCACTTCCTCAGCACTACCTGCCTGACCACCTAACTTCGTATCATCAGCAAACTTCGCTAGAATGCCCCCAGTCCCTTCATCCAGATCATTAATATATATGGTGAACAGCTGCGGCCCCAACACTGAACCCTGTGGGACACCGCTGGTCACCGGCTGCCATTCCGAAAAAGAACCTTTTATCCCAACTCTCTGCCTTCTGTCAGACAGCCAATCCTCAACCCATGCCAGTAGCTCACCTCGAACACCATGGGCCCTCACCTTACTCAGCAGCCTCCTGTGTGGCACCTTATCAAAGGCCTTTTGGAAATCCAGATAGACCACATCCACTGGGTTTCCCTGGTCTAACCTACTTGTCACCTCCTCAAAGAATTCTAACAGGTTCGTCAGGCACGACCTCCCCTTACTAAATCCATGTTGACTTGTTCTAATCCGACCCTGCTCTTCCAAGAAATTAGAAATCTCATCCTTAACGATCGATTCTAGAATTTTACCAACAACCGAGGTTAGGCTAATTGGCCTATAATTTTCCATCTTTTGTCTTGATCCTTTCTTGAACAAGGGGGTTACAACAGCGATCTTCCAATCGTCCGGGACTTTCCCTGACTCCAGTGATTTTTGAAAGATCTCAACCAACGCTTCCGCTATTTCTTCAGCCACCTCCCTCAGAACTCTAGGATGTAGCCCATCGGGGCCAGGAGATTTGTCAATTTTAAGACCATTTAGCTTTTTTAGCACCATCTCTTTTGTACTGGCAACCATACTCAACTCAGCCCCCTGACCCTTTATAATTTTTGGGATATTACTAACGTCTTCCACTGTGAAGACAGACGCAAAGTACTTATTAAGTTCTCCAGCCATTTCCTCATCTCCCATCACTAGCCTTCCAGAATCAGTTTGAATTGGCCCAATGTCTACTTTGGCCTGACGTTTGTTTCTTATGTATTGAAAGAAACTTTTACTATCATTTCTTATATTACTGGCTAGCCTGCCTTCATATTTGATCCTCTCCTTCCTTATTTGTCTCTTTGTTAACCTCTGTTTGTTTTTGTAGCCTTCCCAATCTTCTGATTTCCCGGTGCTTTTGGCCACTTTATAGGATCTCTCTTTTTCTTTGATACATTTCCTGACCTCCTTTGTCAGCCATGGCTGTCTAATCCCTCCCTGGATAATCTTTCTTTTCTTGGGGATGAACCTCTGTACAGTGTCCTCAATTATGCATACAAACTCCTGCCATTTTTGCTCTACTGTCTTCCCTGCTAGGGTCTGCTTCCAGTTGATTTTCACCAGTTCCTCTCTCATGCCCTCGTAATTACCTTTATTTAACTGTAACACCATTACATCCGATTTTGCCTTCTCTCTTTCAAACTGCAGACTGAACTCAACCATATTATGATCGCTGCTTCCTAAGTGTTCCCTTACTTTAAGATCTTTAATAAAGTCTGGTTCATTACATAGCACTAGGTCCAGAATAGCCTGCTCCCTTGTGGGCTCCATGACAAGCTGTTCCAAAAAGCCATCTTGTAAGCATTCCATGAATTCCTTTTCTTTGGATCCACTGGCTACATTATTTACCCAATCCACCTGCATATTGAAGTCCCCCATGATCACTGTGACCTTGCCTTTCTGACATGCCTTTTCTATTTCCCGGTACATGTTGCGCCCCTGGTCCTGACCACTGTTAGGCGGTCTGTACATAACTCCCATTATGGTTTTTTTGCCTTTGTGGTTCCTCAATTCTACCCACACAGACTCCACATCATCCGACCCTATGTCGTTTAGTGCCATAGATTTAATTTTGTTCTTAACTAACAAGGCAACCCCACCCCCTGGGCCCACCTCCCTGTCTTTTCGATAGGTTGTATATCCTTGGATGTTTAACTGCCAGTCCTGAACCCCCTGCAGCCATGTCTCTGTGATGCCTACCACATCATAATCATTCACGATGATCTGTGCCATTAGTTCATCTACTTTGTTACAAATGCTACGAGCATTCAGGTAAAGTGCCTTAATGTTAACTTTCTTATCAGTACAGATATTGGAAGTCCTAAGATGTCCAAAGTTATCCTTCCTTTTTGTTGCATTCCTAGTCTGCCTCAAGCTTAAATCCACCTCCCTACATGTTATCCTCCTGCGTATCTTGCCATTTAACTCCCTGCTCCCTGTCGCTTTCACTTTCCCTTCCCCCCAACTCAGAAGTTTAAAGTCCTACTGACCACCCTATTTATCCTCTTCGCTAGAACACTGGTTCCAGATCGGTTCAGGTGGAGACCGTCCCAACGGTACAGATCCCCCCGGTTCCAAAACTGATGCCAATGTCCCATGAAGTGGAATCCCTCTTTCCCACACCAATCCCTTAGCCACGTGTTTACTTCCCTAATTTTCCTATCCCTATGCCAATTGGCACGTGGCTCGGGCAGTAATCCAGAGATTATGACCCTTGAGGACCTGTACTTCAATTTTCTTCCTAGTGCTTGATAGTCCCCGAACAGGTCCTCCACCCTAGCTTTACCTATGTTGTTAGTCCCAACGTGGACCACAACAACTGGATCCTCCCCCTCCCGCTCCAGTATCCTTTCAAGCCGGTCAGAGATGTCCCGCACCCTGGCACCGGGCAGGCAACACACCATGCGAGACTCCCGATCCGGCTTGCATAGGATACTATCTGTCCCCCTAATTATAGAATCCCCTATAACAACTACTTGTCTTTTTACTCCCCCCTCTTGAATGGCCTTCTGCACCATGGTACCGTGGTCAGTTGGCTCATCCTGTCCAGAGCCCCTTTCCTCATCCATACAGGGAGCAAGAGTCTCATACCTGTTGGACAAGGTCAAGGGCTGAGGCTCCTGCACTCCTGAACTCAGGTTCCCTCTGCCTGCCTCACTTACAGTCACACTCTGATGTCCCTGATCAGTTACTGAATGTGAATTACTTAATCTCCCAGGTGTGACTGCCTCCTGAAACAAAGTGTCCAGGTAACTCTCCCCCTCCCGGATGTGCCGCAGTGTTTGAAGCTCAGACTCCAGATCATCAATTCTGAGCCGGAGATCTTCCAGCAACCAACACTTGCTGCAGATGTGGTCATTGCCATTCACAAGGGGAACAGCCAGCTCCCACATCATACAGCTACAGCACATCACCTGCCCAGCCATCTCTGATTAGTTAATTAATTTATTACTTTGTATAAATTTCAGTTAAAAAAACTTGGAGACCTCTGCTATAGTCTTTTCCAACCTAGTTCTGGTTAACAAATAAGAAAAAGAGAAATAATAATGTAATAAGGCACTCACCTGCTCACCCCAATGGGTCTTATTATTAGGTTAGAGGAGGAGGGCGGGTGGGAGACACTACACGTGTAGTGACTCGGGTTTCCTCTCCACCAGAATTTATTAACTAGGGAGGGGTAAACCTTCCCAGAAGTCCACGGGACAAACTTCCTGTTCCCTGCAAAGGTAAGTAATTTAAACTTACCACTCACCTCCCGATAGGCTCAGCCCCTGCCGGTATCCAATGGCTGGCTGCTGCAATTGAAATTGACAAATCTACTCACCAGCTGAAGTATCCCAGCTCCCGCCGAAATCCAACTGACTGCAACCCCTGCAAAGGTAAGTAATTTAAACTTACCACTCACCTCCCGATAGGCTCAGCCCCTGCCGGTATCCAATGGCTGGCTGCTGCAATTGAAATTATGTAGCAGCCTCTTGTATGGCACCTTGACAAAGGCCTTCTGGAAGTCCAAATAGATAACATCCACTGGTTCTCCTTTGTCCAACTTCCTCGTTGCCTCCTTAAAAAATCTAATAGAATTGCCCGGCATGACCTTCCTTTGACGAAGTCGTGCTAACTGAGACCTATTTTACCATGAACTTCTAAGTAATCCGCAACCGCAACTTTAATAATAGACTTCAAAATCCTAAAACAACCGAAGTCAGGCTAAATGGTCTATAATTTCCTCTCTTCTGCCTCTGTTTTTAAATGAGGTGTTACATTAGCCATATTCATTTGGATAATTTCCTGCATCCGGTGATTCCTAGAAGACCACCAGCAATGTCTCAGTAATCTCCTCAGCCATGGCCTCCAGAGCCCTGGTGATTTATGCAACCTCACACCTTTCAGTATCCCGAGGACTTTCTCCGAAGTGATGCCGCTTTACTCAACTCTTCCACTGTCTCATTTGAAGTTCAGATATGCCACTGGTGTCTTCAGCTGTTAAGACTGACTCAGAGTGCCTATTCAGTTCTTCTGCCGTTCCTTTGTTCCCTATTCCTACCTCTCCAGCCTCATTTGTCAGTGGTCCATTCCTTCCTTTCACTTACCTTCTACCCTTTGATAAAAAAAACTCTTGCAATATTTGTTTATAATACTAGGAAGATTGCACTCATATTCTATCTTCTCCCCCGCCCCCCCCCCCCCCCCCCCCACCCCGCCTAATTGCTTTCTTAGTTGTCCTCTGCTTGTTTTTAAAGGTATCCCAATTCTCTGGTTTACCACAAATCCTCGCCACATTGTATGCTTTTCCCTTTGCTTTTATGCTGTCCTCGACTTCTCTTGTCTGCCATGGTTGCCATGTTCTCCCCTGAACATGTTTTCTCCTCCTTGGGATGACCCCTCAAGACCCCTGACGTTGTTGATAGGGACCTTTCAGGACCGTCTTGAAAAATACATGAATAGATGGGAACAGAGGGATATGGACCATCGATGTGGAGACGGTTCTAGGTGAGAAGGGTAACATTGCTGGCGCAGGCTTCGAAGGATGAATGGCATGTTGGCGCAATGTACTTTCCTTTGTTCTTTGTTCATTGAACGGTAAGTTGAGAAGACGGTGAGGAAACACACCCACAATCAAGAAAGTTATGGTAAATCCTTCTCAAACTCTTTGTCATCCACAACAGAGAATAATATTTGATGAAATATTGCCTGATATATGAATTTCTACTCTCTTTGGGCAGGAATAGAAAATCTGAGGTTGTTGTTACCTTGAATTTAAAGTGAATATTTGATAAAACTGTTCAAATCTGGATAGATTGGAATTCAGGTGACGTCATGTGAGGCAAGTCGCACGAAAGGCATGACGGCTGCACGGTAGCACAGTGTCTAGCACTGTGGCTTCACAGCACAAGGTCCCAGGTCCAATTCCCCGCTGGGTCACTGTCTGTGCGGAGTCTGCACGTTTTCCCCATGTTTGCGTGTGTTTCCTCCGGGTTCTCCGGTTTCCTCCCACAGTCCAAAGATGTGCAGGTTAGGTGGATTGGCCATGATAAATTGCCCTTATTGTCCAAAAAAGGATAGGAGGGGTTAGTGGTTTATGGGGATAGAGAGGAAGTGAGGGGTTAAGTGGGTTATGGGGATAGAGTGGAAGTGAGGCGTTAAGTGGGTTGGTGCAGATTCGATGGGCCGAATGGCCTCCTTTTGCACTGTATGTTCTATGTAAATGTTGCACATGCCAGGGTCTTTCTTTCCTGATCCCTTTAGCCCGTCTTTCGGGATTTCTGTGCCCACGCCCACTTGGCTGAAGTCGGGAACATTACTACAAAAGACCTCACTGGGAAGGAAACGATGGCTGGTACTCGCGCAAAGGTATCTGATTGGGAAAAGGTGCTGGAGGTATCTGCGGCCATTACATGTTAGCTTCTGGCTGCTGTTGAGTAAAGAGTCAAGAGTTCTGCTCCTTTTCACGAATACCTTTATTTTCCTTGAACGCACTCTATACAAAACTCTATCACCACATCACATGTCACAAGCGCCACCTGCAACCCCTTTACATAAGCAGTGTCAATTATTGGATACTTAGGATCAACGAGACATCTAATTGGAATGCTTCTTAACGCATTCCTTAACATTACAGTGGAGCTAGCTGCAGTAATGGTGCAGGAACTGGAGGAATTTGGGAATCAGGTGGAAAGACAGTTTGAGCTTCAAGGTAAAGAGATAAAGGTATCTTTTAATGCCGCTTTCAAGGATTAATTGGGCCCAATTAAGGAGCAGCTGGGTAAATCGGAGGCTGTTAAAGAGCAAGGTAAGGTGTTGAAGGGCCTGGAGGAGCCTGTGTCGTAGCATCAGGGGTGGTTTGCCTCGTTGGAAGAACAGTTGCTGTTTGCGCTGGAGAGTAACAAGGGCCTAAGGGCAACAGTGGAAGGTCTGAAGGACAGGTCGAGGCGATTGAACCACAAGATGGCCGGACTGCTGGAGAGAGTGGAGGGCTCGATGACAACTGAATACTTCTCGGAGATGGTCTCTCGGCTGGTGGTTGTGGCGGGTCGTGGGTGGGGGCGTGGGATGAGGTGTTTACTTTTCCGGAGATGGTGAGGACCCATTGGGAACTCCGGCAGAAGCCACAGCTGATTAAGCTGCCACATACAGTGATTATTCGCTTTCATTGTTTCCAGACATAGTAGGAATACTGCAGAAGTATAGGAAGAACCGGTACATTAACTGACAATGAGACGTGCGGCCCTTAACAAGGTGAAGGCGTGTTTTTCTGCAAAGGAGTCCGGTCTGGGGCGGTGTGTCCGGCGTGAGTGAGAGTAAGGTGGAGTTAAAAGATGAGTTTCTAGATATGCCAGAACTGACAGAGGCCTTCATGGGAAAGAAGGGACTGGGACCGCTGTGAGGTGGTTGTTGGGGACATTGTATACTGTTATGGGCCAGGGTTTAGAGAACCCCAAAGTGTATCATGGAGTTCACCTGACCCACCACACTCAATAGATTGTGGTTATGGGGAGCACACGCGCCTACTTTAGAGGGGTGGTGCAACACAGTTAAAGTACTTTTAAATTAAAACACTGTTTATTTATGAAATCAGTGAACACTTTATAAACCCACAGAAAATATTTGAACAACTATCTACACCAATCATCCCCACAGATACAATATTCTAAACGTAACCCTTAAACTTTTCCTGCAACATCCATAAGACAAAATACCTTTTTGAACACAGAGATCAGGGTTGAATTCTCTACTGAGAGCAGTTATCACTTTGAATTACCATACCGGCCTCCCTGAGCAGACGCTGGAATGCGGCGACTAGCGGCTCTTCACAGTAACTTCATTGAAGCCTAATTGTGACATTAATCGATGATAGATATAAAATCACGCAAATGATCTGGAGACAGTCTTCAGATTCCAGAGAGATTCTTATTCAGCTGCTTGCTTTTCCTGTAGGTCTCCAGCTCTCGAAACGAAATTAAACACACCCTGTAGCAGACAGTCCAAAGCGAAAGGAAAAGCAGACAGACAGCCCAGCTCCACCCACTCTCTGACATCACTGCAGCTATTCGATAAACACCCATTTCTTAAAGGTACATCCACTACAGCAATTTCATAAGCACCCAGACCTTAAAACGTTCTCTCACATGACACCTCCCCCAGAAAGAAAAACCATCAACTACAAGATGGTTTCATTTTTCACCTTTTCACTATCCTTTAAGTAACATTAACAGTGAATATACATTTTTTCCAATAGATAAAACACGCAAACATTTAATCCATTTAAGTTCTTCTAAAATTTGTCGATTTTAGTTCTTCTTCCTGCACCGAACCTGCTTCTTGTCATAACATTCGTGACAAAGCATTGGCTATCAGGTTTTCTCGTTCTGCTACATATTATTTTTGAATGAAATGACTGTTACAATAAACTCCATCGAAACAGTCTTGCATTGTTTTCCGAAAACGCTCCAATAACATCAATGGATTTTGATCAGTATATATAGTTGTTTCAGACGGATTGCTGGTCACATAAATGTGAAAATGTTGCAAAGCCAGCACCAAACTCAAAGTCTCCTTCTCAATCGTTGAAAACTTTTTCTGGTCAGAATTCAGTTTATTTGAAAAATAACCAATAGCACTGCACGTCACTCACATCAACAGCCAGTTTGAATGGTTTGGTATAATTTGGGATGGCTAACACAGGAGTAGTGGTTAATAGAGCCTTCAGGCAATCAAATGCCTGTTGACACTCCGCTGTCCACTTAAATACCCTTCTTTAGCAAGTCGGTCAGTGGAGCAACCACACTGCTAAAATGTGGCACAAATTTCCAATAGAATCCACTCATGCCAAGAAATTGCATTATTTTCCTTTGTGTCAATGGTATTGGGAACTCCCCAATAACTTTTGTTTTCACATCCCGTGGGTCCATTTGACCTGACAGATTGTCAGGCCCAAGAAAGTGACTTGGGCTTTTCCAAATTCACTTTTGGTGAGGTTAATCTCCAAACCCGCCTCCTGAAGTCAATCAAATAGCTCCATCAGATATTTTAAATGTTCTTTCCATGTCTGGCTGAAAATTACCAGATCGTCGATGCATTTCGCACAATTGGGTAATACTGAAACAACTCTGTTATTTAACCGTTGAAATGTGGCTGGGTGTTTTTCAAGCAAACTGGCATAACTTTGAATTAGTATATATCATCTGGAGTCACAAAAGCTGCAATCCCCTTGGCCCTTTCGGATAAAGTCACCTGCCAGTAACCTTTAAGCAAATCCAGTTTGGAAATATAAGCTGATTGTCCCACTTTCTCAATACAATCCTCCAAACGTGGGATTGGATAAGAGTCAGTTCTTGTAACTGCATTAACTTTTATATAGTCCACACACAACCGTTGGTTACCATCTGGTTTAGGTACCATCACTATGGGTGAGCTCCATTGGCTACAACCCACTTCAATTATGCCAATTGTAAGCATACTCTCAATTTCCTTGTTAACCTGTCCCAGTTTGAAATGGTTAAGTCCATATGGATGTTGTTTAATTGGAACAGCATTTCCCACACCGACATCATGGATAGCCATTTTCGTGCTTCCAACGTATCTCTGCGAACTTGTTCATGTGACATCAATAATGCTTTCAGGTCAGCCCGTTTTTCGTCTGGAAGGTACCTCAACAATTTATCCCAATTTTTAAGAACATCCTCGTTTCCCAATTTAATTTGAGGTATGTCAAAATCAAAGTCATCTGGATTTGGTTCGTCAGTTTGTTAGAATCATTAAAATCTCATGCTTTAGCTTTCAAAATACCTTTTAAACATATTTACATGACACACTCGGTAATTTGTCCTTCTATCTGCCGTTTTTACCACATGGTTTACCTCATTTAATTTCCTTTCCATTTGATGAGATCCACAAAACCTTGCTTTTAAAGGTTCACATACCACTGGTAACATTATTAAAACTTGATCTCCACTGGAAAAACTACAAACTTTGGATTTCTTGTCCACTACCCGTTTCATCACATGTTGTGCATTTTTTTAAATGCTGTCTCACCAATTCACCTGTTCAACTTAATCGTGCCCTAAAATTTTTTTTTTTTTAATTTAGATTAGCCAATTATTTTTTCCAATTAAGGGGCAATTTAGCGTGGCCAATCCACCTACCCTGCACATCTTTGGGTTGTGGGGGTGAAACCCACGCAGACACGGGGAGAATGTGCAAACTCCACACGGACAGTGACCCAGAGCCGGGATCGAACCTGGGACCTCGGCGCCGTGAGGCGGTTGTGCTAACCACTGTGCCACCGTGCTGCCCCGTGCCTTAAAATTTGACACGTTATCCAATAATGTAAGTTCAGTTGTCTCACTCACCAATTTTCCCTGAATCAATTTAAGTGGTCCTCTTAACTCATGACCAAAAATTAGTTCAAAAGGACTGAAATTGGTTGACTCATTCGGTGCATCCCTCATTGCAAACAGTATGAATGGAATTCCTTTATCCCAATCTTCTGAATAATCTTGACAATAAGCCCTCAACATTGTCTTCGTGTCTAATGCCACCTTTCTAATGCGCCCTGTGATTCTGGATGGTACACAGTTGATTTAAGTTGATTTATTCCTAAGCTATCCATAACTTCTTTGAATAACTTTGAAGTAAAATCCGATCCTTGATCCGATTGAATTTCTGTGGGTAGTTCATATCTATTAAAGAATTGAAGTAACTCCTCCACAATCCATTTAGCTGTGCTATTACGTACTGGAATGGCATCTGGAAACCTAGTAGACACACCCATTATAGTCAAAAGATATTGATTCCCACTTTTTGTTTTAGGAAGCGGTCCTACGCAATCAATTAAGACCCTTGTAAAAAGTTCCTCAAATGCTGGAATGGGTATTAGGGGCGCTGGTTTTATCACTGCTTGAGTTTCCTTATCAGTTGACATGTGTGAATTGATCGACAAAATTTAACTACATCTGCATGTAGTACAGGCTAATAAAAATGTTTTTGGATTTCAGCTTGAGTTTTCCTTACTCCCAAATGACGTCCCACTGGTACCTCGAGTGCTACTCGCAACATCTCCTTTCTCTACCCTACCAGCAATAGCACTTGAAGAACTTCGGCCCACATTTCATCCACCTGCATATCTGAAGGTTTCTATTTTATCATTAAGACATTATTGTTACGGTAATAACATTCCTGAATACACGCAGATTCCTCTTCCGTGTACGATTCGAATACATCCATTTTATTTCTAAAACTTTCTGTTGTTACTCCGCCAATTTTTCTGAACAAAAAACATCCGCCTCATCCTGCACTTGTTCTTGCTCTTATTTGAACATCTGATTAAAAATCGATTCTGATTTTTCACCACTGTAGGCATCACTTCCACCTGCGATCCAGCAATATGAAAATGAAAAATGAAAATTGCTTATTGTCACGAGTAGGCTTCAATGAAGTTACTGTGAAAAGCACCTTGTCACCACATTCCGGCGCCTGTCCGGGGAGGCTCGTATGGGAATCAAACCGTGCTGCTGGCCTGCTTGGTCTGCTTTAAAAGTGAGCAATTTAGCCCAGTGAGCTAAACCAGCCCCTATAGATTCGCACCTAGTCACCACATTCCAGCGCCTGTTCGGGGGAGGCTGGTATGGGAAGGCTGGTATATCATAACCAAAGATAAACTGTATTCCTGGACAAGATAGTTTCTCGATTACCTCTACTACCAACTTCACCAGTCTTTCCAAACAGGGCCTGGATTCTCCCGTACCCGGCGGGGAGGGGGGAGGGGACCCGGCATATAATAGTGGCATCAACCACTCCGGCGCCGCCCCCCACCCCCACCCCCACCATACGTGTGGATTCTCCGTACCTTTCGGGGCCAAGCCCTCACATTGAGGGGCTAGGCCCGCACCGGAGTGGTTGACGCTCCGCCGAACGGCACGAATGGCCTTTGGTGCTCCGCCAGCTGGGGCCGAAAGGCTTTCGCCGGCTGGCAGAAATCCACGCATGCGCGTGGATCCACGACTGCTGATGTCATATCGGCGCATGCGCAAGTGAGCAGGTCTCCTCTGCCCCCACCACAGTGAATGCCACGGCAGGGTAGAAGGAAAGGAGTGCCCCCATGGCACAGGCACATTCAGTGGGCCCCAATCGCCAGCCAGCCACCTCGGGCAAACCCACTGGGGTCAGAGGGCCCTTCCTAGGGAATTGCAGTCCGCCCGTGCCACCTATCATACCAGCACCAGAGGTGTTTTGATTCCGGCTGGTGGGCAAGGCCAGTAAATGGGCACGGGGAGCACGCCGAGCAACGCAGGGGGCCCAACGACGTGGGCAGCACAATTTCAGCCCCCACCGATCTGAATTGAATTGGGAGCATTTCTTCACATGTTCCTAATATTGACCCAAAGGGACTGCTGAGATTTGAACTCACGATCGCCTGTTTACTAGACAAGCGCTTTAACCATCTAAGCCAGAGCACCAACCTCGATTATGGGCTTGCAAGTTTAGAAGAGATTTCAATTATTTTGATTAAACACCAGTGTTGTTGATTTCTTATGCTGACTTTGAGAGTGCAAATTAAAATATTCATCTGCAATGGGCTTTTGAAAGTGTAAAAATTGCAGTTATTTCTGAAAGCTATTAATTTATAGCAGTTCTGCAGGGAAGAAATAACCAAACAGGAAATATTTTATGAATTTTGAAGTGATTAAACATGACCAGAAAACTATAGTGGTATAATGCAGGACAAGACAAGCAGCGAGTTTTTACATTAACCGAAAATCTAGCAAAACTTCTTGATCGCTGTTGCAATTTGGCAAACACAACATTGTCACGATTCTTCCACTTTTCATAAATCATCCTGCATTTTTAAATCTTTTTTCCTACTGTTCATTGGATAGCAAGCGGCTTTGGACAAAATGAAATCCCTGACAGGGACTTGAACCCTGGGCCCTCAGATTAAAAGTCTGATGTTTTACCAACTGAACTACCAAGGCCCATTCTCAAAAGTTCCTCATTGCTTACTTCAAACTCTCATATTGTACCTTTTGAATTTTCTTATTTGGTAATTCAGCCTCTCCTGCTCATTTTCTTCACAAGCAGAGCGGCAGACTTCCTTTGGCTCCCTTTCTCAAATTCTTCAGCTTGTACTTGCTTTTTACCAGTGACTTGTGATGTGACAACTGTTGTTACCCCGGGACCTGCACTGGTACTTCGAGACATTGAAGATTACATTTAGTTTGATAAGAGATGAGTGGGAAGCTACAGAGACACAGATTCGATTTTGAGAGATAGAATAAAGGGTGTCATCTGATGTTTGTTGTGGCAGAGCGTGAACGCAAATAAACCCATCTAGTAAAGGAGCAAATTATGCAAATTGCAAAGTTTCAGGGTGTAAAAGTGTGTCTGCACCACATCTTCATGGAAAACGCCCCATCAGTTATCCCGCCCGATTAGTTCTTGCTAACATACAGCAATATGAATCGTTCAATATAAAAGCAAATTACTGTGGATGCAAAATCTGAAAAAAAAAACAGGAAATGATGGAAAATATCAGTGGGTCTGGCAGCATCTGTGAAGAGAGAACCGAGCTAATGTTTCGAGGCTCGGTCACTCTTCATCAGAGTAAAGCATTTAAAAATTCATTCGTTGCTCACAGATATCGCTGAGAAACAGTCAAAATGTTCTTTCTGGAATTCCTCAGGTAAATCCTGTCATGCATTCAAAGGAAAATACTGCGGAAGCTGCGACTCTGCGTGAGAAGCTAAAAATGATAGGATTGAGGCTCAGAAAATGAGAGGATATCTCTGGATCCAGACACAGAGTTACTGTTTCAAATCCGTGTCATCTTTACTCAGAGCTGAAGAAGGAGTACATGCAATGGAGTAGGTGAGGAAAATGGAAGTTGCATGAAATATGGGAGCTGTGGAAGGTTGAATAAAGTTTGACAAAAATCAAGCTAAAGCAAACTAGAATCTCAGTGCCACAGACATTTTGCCTCCGTGTTCTACATTCACCATTGAATTGGGAACATTTATTCACAGGTTCCCTGATTTGACCCAAAGGAACTGCTGAGATTTGAACTCAGTATTGCCAGTTTACTTGACACAGGCTTTAACCATTTAAACCACATCGCCAACCTTGATTGCAGGTTTGCAAGTTTAGAAGAGATTTCAATTATTTTGATTAAACACCGGTATTGTTGATTTCTTATGCTGACTTTGAGAGTGCAAATTAAAATATTCATCTGCAATGGGCTTTTGAAACTGTAAAAATTGCAGTAATTTCTGAAAGTTATTAACTTATAGCAGTCCTGCAGGGAAGAAGTTAACAAACAGGAAATATTTTACGAATTTTGAAGTGATTAAACATGACCAGAAAACTAGAGTGGAGTCTGCACGTCCTCCCCGTGCGTGCGTGGTTTTCCTCCGGGTGCTCCGGTTTCCTCCCACAGTCCAAAGTTGTGCGGGTTAGGTTGATTGGTCATGCTAAATTGCCCGTAGTGTCCAAAAAAGTAAGGTTAAGGGGGGGGGGGGGGGGGGGGGGGGGGGGGTGGTTGTTGGGTTACGGGTGTAGGGTGGATACGTGGGTTTGAGTAGGGTGATCATTTGATCGGCACAACAACGAAGGCCGAAGGGCCTGTTCTGTGCTGTACTGTTCTTTGTTCTATGTTCTATGTATAATGCAGGACAAGACCAGGAGCGAGTTTTTACATTAACCGAAAATCTAGCAAAACTTCTTGATGTCTGTTGCAATTTGGCAAACACAACATTGTCACGATTCGTCCACTTTTCATCAATCATCCTGCATTTTTTATTCTTTTTGCCGAGCAACCTCATTGGGGAGCAACCTCCTTGAGACAAAATGAAAGCCCTGACAGGGACTTGAACCCTGGGCCCTCAGATTAAAAGTCTGATGTTCTATCGACTGAGCTACCAGGGCCCATTCTTAATAATCGCTCATTACTCAATTCAAACTCTCATATTGTACCTTTTGAATTTTCTTCATTGGTAATTCTGCCTCTCCTGCTCATTTTCCTCACAAGCAGAGCGGCAGCCTTCCTTTGGCTCCCTTTCTCAAATTCTTCAGCTTGTACTTGCTTTTTACTAGTGACTTGTGAGTTGACAACTGTTGTTACCCAGGGACGAGCACTGGTACTTCGAGACATTGAAGATAACATTTAGTTTGGTAAGAGATGAGTGGGAAGCTACAGAGACACAGATTCTATTTTTAGAGATGGAATAAAGGGTGTCATCTAATGTTTGTTGTGGCAGAGCGTGAATGCAAGTAAACTCATCTAGTAAAGGAGCAAATTATGCAAATTGCAAGTTTCTGGGTTTAAAAGTGTGTCTGCATCACATCTTCATGGAAAACGCCAATTATCATTTATCCAGACCGATTCGTTCTTGCTAACGTACAGCACCATAAATCGTTCAATATAAAAGCAAATTACTGTGGATGCTAAATCTGGAAAAAAAAACAGGAAATGATGGAAAATATCTGTGGGTCTGGCAGCATCTGTGAAGAGAGAACCGAGCTAATGTTTCGAGGCTGGGTCACTCTTCATCAGAGTAAAGGATTTAATCATTCAATCGTTGCTCACAGATATCGCTGAGAAACAGTCAAAATGTTCATTCTGGAATTCCTCAGGTAAATCCTGTCATGCATTCAAAGGAAAATACTGCGGAAGCTGCGACTCTGCGTGCGAGTCTAAAAATGATAGGATTGAGGCTCAGAAAATGAGAGGATATCTTTGGAGCCAGACACAGTGTTAATGTTTCATATACATAACCATCATAACCATCTAAGCCACAGCTTGATAACAGATTTGCAAGTTTAGAACAGATTTCAATTATTTTGATTAAACACCAGGATTGTTGATTTCTTATGCTGACTTTGAGAGTGCAAATTAAAATATTAATCTGCAATGGACTTTTGAAATTGTAAAAATTGCAGTAATTTCTGAAAGTTATTAATTTATAGCAGTCCTGCAGGGAAGAAGTAAACTAACAGGAAATATTTTACGAATTTTGAAGTGATTAGACAAGACCAGAAAACTACAGTGGCATAATGCAGGAGAAGACCAGGAGCGAGTTTTTACATTAACCGAAAATCTAGCAAAACGTCTTGATGGCTGTTGCAATTTGGCAAACACAACATTGTCACGATTCTTCCACTTTTCATAAATCATCCTACATTTGTTATTCATTTTTCCTTCTGTTCATTGGGGAGCAAGCTCCTTGAGACAAAATGTAAGTTTGGACACGGACTTGAACGCTGGGCCCTCAGATTAAAAGTCTAAAACTCTACCAACTGAGCTACCAGGGCTCATTCTTAACACTTCCTCATTGCTCACTTCAAACTCTCATATTGTACCTTTAGAATTTTCGTATTTGGTAATTCAGCCTCTCCTGCTCATTTTCCTCACAAGCAGGGCGGCAACCTTCATTTGGCTCCCTTTCTCAAATTCTTCAGCTTGTACTTACTTTTTACCAGTGACTTGTGATGTGACAACTGTTGCTACCCAGTGACCTGCACTGGTACTTCGAGACATTGAAGATTACATTTAGTTTGGTTAGAGATGAGTGGGAAGCTACAGAGACACAGATTCTATTTTTAGAGATAGAATAAAAGGTGTCATCGGATGTTTGTTGTGGCAGAGCGTGAACGCAAGTAAACTCATCTAGTGAAGGGGCAAATTATGCTAATTGCAAAGTTTCAGGGTGTAAAAGTGTGTCTGCACCACATCTTCATGGAAAACGCCCCATCATTTATCCCGCCCGATTCGTTCTTGCTAACATTCAGCAACATAAATCGTTCAATATAAAAGCAAATTACTGTGGATGTGAAATCTGAAAAAAAACCAGGAAATGATGGAAAATATCAGTGGGTCTGGCAGCCTCTGTGAAGCGAGAACCGAGCTAATGTTTCGAGGCTGGGTCACTCTTCATCAGAGTAAAGGATTTAATCATTCAATCGTTGCTCACAGATATCGCTGAGAAACAGTCACAATGATCCTTCTGGAATTCCTCTGGTAAATCCTGTCATGCATTCAAAGGAAAATATTGCGGAAGCTGCGACTCTGCGTGAGAAGCTAACAATGATAGGATTGAGGCTCAGAAAATAAGAGGATATCATTGGAGCCAGACACAGTGTTAATGTTTCAAATCCGTGTGATCTTTACTCAGAGCTGAAGCGAGGAGTACATGCAATGGAGTAGGTGAGGAAAATGGAATTTGCATGAAATATGGGAGCTATGGAAGGTTGAATAAAGTTTGACAAAAATCAAGGTAAAGCAAACTAGAAACTTGGTGCCACAGATATTGTGCTAACATGTTCTGCATTCACCATTGCATTGGGAACATTCTTTCACAGGTTCCTAACTTTGACCCAAAGGCACTGCTGAGATTTGAACTCCTCATCTCCAACACAGGCACTTTTTCCAGCCAAGCCACAGCGCCAACCTTGATTCTGGGTTTGCAAGTTTAGAACAAACTTCAATTATTTTGATTAAACACCAGTATTGTTGATTTCTTATGCTGACTTTGAGAGTGCAAATTAAAATATTCATTCTGCAATGGGCTTTTGAAACTGTTAAAATTGCTGTAATTTCTGAAAGTTATTAATTTATAGCCGTTGTTCTTGAAAATGCAGAAAAATGTGTCATTTGAAACATGGAAGTCTGGCAATATTTGGTCTGAGAGGATACAGGGAAAGTTCCCACAAAAGGTTAATAACAGCTGCAATGAGCAGGATTGTAAAATGCAGATTATCAAACACACAGGTTTCATGTGGTAAGCTAAAACAATGGCTCACACCTTCATGGAATGTAACTATCTCAGGAAGTATCTGGAAAGGCATGGATGAGAGTTTCAATTGACGAATGTTTAAAAGAGGCAGGTCTTTCAGTTGAATTTTAGCATACAGCTAAAAGCAAAGTCTCACACCTTAATTGAAATAAACTCTTAGTAAACAGCTGGAAAGGATGGAAGATGCTCAGTCGAATTTGGTGTAAATTCAAAAGTTTAAAATTCTATGGACATCAAGGCAATTAAAAGAAAATTGGAGACCACCTGTCTACGGGAGACACAATTTGAAGTCAAAATCAAAGGCAAAGTTATGCGCTGGGGACAATTGGAAAATTAACCGATTCAAAAGCAGGAAGTGGAAGTAACACCTATTGAAACCGGGGCGTTTTTTAATCAGATCTGAGAGGTGACGTTATGCGCAAAATGAATAGTTGGTTGAATTTGGATGTTTGCATCAAGGGTACTTCTTAAAAATCAAAATGAAACAAGCACATTTACAATAAAGTCGTTAAAACTTGGTGACTCTTCGAAAGAGAATATAAACCTGAAGAAAGGAGACAGCCAGCAGAGCCAGCTCTCACAGCTCGGTGAATGGGAAGGACAGGACACAGCAACCGAGTTCACCAGTGAATGCAACTCAAGAAGACCAGAATTTAAAGAAGATTGAGTGTCAAGGTGGGCCTGAAGGTCTCTACAACCAACCAGCAGCATCCAGAAGCAAGATCTTTTTACCTTTCAGTGAAGAAAGTGTTTGCAGCTTTTAAAAGAAAAAATATAATAATAAAATAACTTAACTTAACCTGAGAAAGTGGTTATCAGCCTACTTTACTTCCTTGACAACGCAGGACCCAGGACATCGATGCTGCTAAGGGGTAAGTAGGTAAAATTCTTCGGTGAAGGTATGGGTCATACTGGGGGATAACTTGAAAATATAGTTTGACCTAAATAGCACCCACCGAAGCCTGCATCGGAGTCATGGAGTGAGAATCCCTGTTCACCATTTAGAATATCGACCTTTTTTTGGTATGGGGGAATTCTAAGAATAGTGGTGGGTTTTCAAATACTTGGCGCCCAACGTGGGGCCTAGAATATTAGAAGTTTCTAGGTAAAGCGAGGCTAGAATATTAGAAGTTTCTAGTTAAGCAGAGTAGGGGCTAGAATATTAGAAGTTTCTAGTTCCCAAGAAACGGTTGGAATATTAGAAGTTTCTAACCGGCACAAAGGCTAGAATATTTGAAGTTTCTAGTCTGTGTGAGTCAAACTTTACCTGCCTAGTTTAGTTTGGAAAGTCATTTGTGATTGGCTTTTGTAAGGATATTCTGTGGATCGAGGGGACTGAAGCTCTGGTTGGGTGTGAAAAATCAGTAGACTAGAAGATACTGACCCTGAGAAAAAGTCTGCAAGACATTTTGGTGATAGCACTAAAATCTTGCATCCATTACTGGTAAAAGAGGCCAAAGAATAAATCATCCTCAGAGTAATGCAGATTGTGCAGACATTTTCTGGAAAATAGGGACGCTTAGAATCTTCAGAAACCAATAACCAATCGACCCTTAACTAAAACAGGAAGATAGTGCCTTAGTCAGCCTTGGATAGGGCCCAGAAAGGGTACTTATCCTTAATTTCAGAGTGCACCTGAAAGGGACAACCAGGAACAGAAGTTAAAAATCCGAAAAATGGCAATTAGGGTAATTCTCTTGCCCTGGAATACAGTCAAGAGAGATGTAGCAATGAAACAAGAATGGAAGAAATTAAAAGAGCTAAAAAGATCCTGGAATAGAGAGATGTATCCAGACGGAGATATCTCCTTCTTTGTTAGAGTGCCTAAAGCCCTGTAATATACAGATCCAGTCGGGATTCTTAAAGCACTTTGTAAATTTGCATTTGAAAAGCAAGCTGAATCACTAATCTTGTTCGGACACAGACAGAAGCATGCAGCTGCTCAAGTGGGCAAAGTGTCCTCCAAACTGGTTAAAATCATTGACGAAGAAAACATGAAAGAAATAATACAGATCCCTAGTGAACACAAAAGTAACTCTGAAGTGGCAAACAAATATCTAAAACAACTGCAGAAAAATTAAGCATTAGAAATGGAAAATGACGAGGAATCAGTCCTAGAATCAGATAGCACAGTAAAAACAGTAGGGTTTCAAACTAATGTGCCAAGTAAAAGTGCAGATGAATGGGAACAGACGAGACTTATAAAAAAATTATACATAGGAGGAAAGCAGATCCACTAAGTGGAAGGAGACTTTACAAATGCCCAAAAGGACGTACAAGTTAATCCTTCGAATAGAAAAGGGAAATTAGGGGCAGGAATTTAAGACCATAAGACACAGGAGTGGAAGTAAGGCCATTCGGCCCATCGAGTCCACTCCACCATTCAATCATGGTTGATTTCAACTCCATTTACCCGCTCTCTCCCCATTGCCCTTAATTCCTCGAGAAATCAAGAATTTATCAATTTCTGTCTTAAAGACACTCAATGTCCCGGCCTCCACCGCCCCCTGTGGCAATGAATTCCACAGACCTACCACTCTCTGGCTGAAGAAATTTCTCCTCATCTCTGTTCTAAGGTGACTCCCTTTTATTCTAAGGCTGTGCCCCCGCGTCCTAGTCTCCCCTGCTAATGGAAACAACTTCCCTACGTCCATCCTATCCAAGCCATTCATTATCTTGTACGTTTCTATTAGATCTCCCCTCAACCTCCTAAACTCCAATGAATATAATCCCACGATCCTCAGACGTTCATCGTATGTTAGGTCTACCATTCCTGGGATCATCCGTGTGAATCTCCGCTGGACCCGCTCCAGTGCCAGTATGTCCTTCCTGAGGTGTGGGGCCCAAAATTGCTCACAGTATTCTAAATGGGGCCTAACTAGTGCTTTATAAAGCCTCAGAAGTACATCCCTGCTTTTATATTCCAAGCCTCTTGAGATAAATGACAACATTACATTTGCTTTCTTAATTACGGACTCAACCTGCAAGTTTACCTTTAGAGAATCCTGGACTAGGACTCCCAAGTCCCTTTGCACTTTAGCATTATGAATTTTGTCACCGTTTAGAAAATAGTCCATGCCTCTATTCTTTTTTCCAAAGTGCAAGACCTCGCACTTGCCCACGTTGAATTTCATCAGCCACTTCTTGGACCATTCTCCTCAACTGTCTAAATCTTTCTGCAGCCTCCCCACCTCCTCAATACTACCTGCCCCTCCACCTATCTTTGTATCATCGGCAAATTTGGCCAGAATGCCCCCAGTTCCGTCATCTAGATCGTTAATATATAAAGAGAACAGCTGTGGCCCCAACACTGATCCCTGCGGGACACCACTTGTCACCGGTTGCCATTCCGATAAAGAACCTTTTATCCCAACTCTCTGCCTTCTGTCTGACAGCCAATCGTCAATCCATATTAGTACCTTGTCTCGAATACCATGCAAGTTTTTTTAAGTTATTTTACTCAGCAGTCTCCCGTGAGGCACCTTGTCAAAGGCCTTTTGGAAGTCAAGATAGATAACATCCATTGGCTCTTCTTGGTCTAACCTATTTGTTATCTCTTCAAAGAACTCTAACAGGTTTGTCAGGCACGACCTCCCCTTACTAAATCCATGCTGACTTGTCCTAATCCGACCCTGCACTTCCAAGAATTTAGAAATCTCATCCTTAACGATGGATTCTAGAATTTTGCCAACAACCGAGGTTAGGCTAATTGGCCTATAATTTTCCATCGTTTTTCTTGTTCCCTTCTTGAACAGGGGGGTTACAACAGCGATTTTCCAATCCTCTGGGACTTTCCCTGATTCCAGTGACTTTTGAAAGATCATAACTAACGCCTCCACTATTTCTTCAGCTATCTCCTTTAGAACTCTAGGATGTAGCCCATCTGGGCCCGGAGATTTATCAATTTTCAGACCTTTTAGTTTCTCTAGCACCTTCTCCTTTGTGATGGCAACCTTATTCAACTCTGCCCCCTGACTTTCCTGAATTGTTGGGATATTACTCATGTCTTTTACTGTGAAGACTGACGCAAAGTACTTATTAAGTTCCTCAGCTATTTCCTTGTCTCCCATCACTAGATTACCAGCTTCATTTTGGAGCGGCCCAATGTCTACTTTTGCCTCCCGTTTGTTTTTAATGTATTTAAAGAAACTTTTACTATAATTCCTAATGTTACTGGCTAATGTTACCTGATAAGGACTTCAACCCTGGTCCCTCAGATTAAAAGTCTGATGCTCGACCGACTGAGCTACCAGGAAACATTCAGGAAATGTTCTCATAGCTCACCTCAAAGTATCATATTGTATCTTTAGAATTTCCTTCATTGGTAAGTCAGCCTCTCCAGCTGATTTCCCTCGCAAGCAGAGCAGCAGCCTCCCTTTGGCTTCCGTTCTCAAATTCTTCAGCTTGTACTCGCTTTTTACCAGTGACCTGTGATGTGACAACTGTTATTACCCAGGGACCTGCACAGGGACATCGAGACATTGAAGATTACGTTTAGTTCGGTGAGATATAAGTGGGAAGCTGCAGAGACACAGATTGTATTTTTAGAGAGGGAATAAAGGGTGTCATCTGGTGTTTGTTGTGGCAGAGTGTGAGCGCAATTAAGGTCATCTAGTAAATTAGCAAATGATGCAAATCGCAAAGTTTCAGGGTGTAATTTGGATCTGTGAGCAGCACATCTTCATGGAAAACGCCCCAGCATTTATCCCGCCCGACTTGTTCTTGCTAACATGCAGCAACATAAACAGTTCACTACAAAAGCAAATTACTGTGGATGTGAAATATGAAAACAAAAGAGGAAATGATGGAAAATCTCAGTGGGTCTGGCAGCATCTGTGAAGAGAGAACCGAGCTAACATTTCGAGGCTGGTTCACTCTTCATCAGAGTAAATCATTTAATCTTTAATTGTTGCTCACAGATATCGCTGACAAACAGACAAAATGTTCTGTCTGGATTTGCTGAGGTAAATCCAGTCGTGCATTCAAAGGAAAATACTGCGGATGCTGCGAATCTGTGTGAAAAGCTATAAAGGATTCGATGAAAGCTGAGAAAACCAGAGGAAATCAGAGGAAATCAGACACAGGGTTGATGTTTGAAATCCGTGTGATCCTGACTGAGAGCTGAAGCGAGGATTACATGCAATGGAGTAGATGAGGAAAATGGAAGTTGCCATGAGAAATGGGAGCTATGGAAGGTTTGAATAAAGTTTGACATAAAAGAGGGAAAAGCAAACTTCGACATGGGTGCCACAGAGATTTTGCAACGTGTTGTGCATTCACCATGAAATTGTGAGCATTTTTCACAGGCTTTGACCTAAAGATATGCAGGCACTGCTGAGATTTGAACTCAGGATCTCCTGTTTACAAGACAGGCGCTTTAACCATCTAAGCCACAGCACCAAGCTGCAAACTAGTTTTGCAAGTTTCGAACAGATTTCAATTATTTTGATTAAACATCGGGATTATTGATTTTTTTCATGCTGACTTTGAGAGTGCAATTTACAATATTCATCATGACTGGGCTTTTGAAGGTGTAAAGATTGCAGTTATTTCTGGAAGCTATTAATTTATAGCAGTTCTGCAGGGAAGAAGTAAACAAACAGGAAATATTTTGCGACTTGGGAAGTGATGAAACATGGCCAGAAAACTATAGTGATATCATGCAGGACAAGACCAGCAGAGAGTTTTTACATTTGCTGAAAATCTCGCAAAAATTCTTGAAAATTCTTGACGGCTGTTGCAATTTGGCAAACATGAGGTTGTCACGCTTCTTCCACTTTCCATAAAGCATCCTGCATTCTTTAGTCTTTTAACCTCCTGGTCATTGGGAAACAAACGCCTTGAGCCAAAATCAAAGCCCTGATAAGGACTTCAACTCTGGTCCCTCAGATTAAAAGTCTGATGCTCGACCGTCTAACCGACCAGGAAACGTTCAGAAAATGTTCTCATAGCTCACCTCAAAGTATCATATTGTATCTTTAGAATTTCCTTCATTGGTAAGTCAGCCTCTCCAGCTGATTTCCCTCGCAAGCAGAGCAGCAGCCTCCCTTTGGCTTCCGTTCTCAAATTCTTCAGCTTGTACTCGCTTTTACCAGTGACCTGTGATGTGACAACTGTTATTACCCAGGGATCTGCACAGGGACATCAAGACATTGAAGATTACGTTTCGTTTGGTGAGATATGTGGGAAGCTGCAGAGACACAGATTGTATTTTTAGAGAGGGAATAAAGGGTGTCATCTGGTGTTTGTTGTGGCAGAGTGTGAGCGCAATTAAGGTCATCTAGTAAATTAGCAAATGATGCAAATCGCAAAGTTTCAGGGTGTAATTTGGATCTGTGAGCAGCACATCTTCATGGAAAACGCCCCAGCATTTATCCCGCCCGACTTGTTCTTGCTAACATGCAGCAACATAAACAGTTCACTACAAAAGCAAATTACTGTGGATGTGAAATATGAAAACAAAAGAGGAAATGATGGAAAATCTCAGTGGGTCTGGCAGCATCTGTGAAGAGAGAACCGAGCTAACATTTCGAGGCTGGTTCACTCTTCATCAGAGTAAATCATTTAATCTTTAATTGTTGCTCACAGATATCGCTGACAAACAGACAAAATGTTCTGTCTGGATTTGCTGAGGTAAATCCAGTCGTGCATTCAAAGGAAAATACTGCGGATGCTGCGAATCTGTGTGAAAAGCTATAAAGGATTCGATGAAAGCTGAGAAAACCAGAGGAAATCAGAGGAATCAGACACAGGGTTGATGTTTGAAATCCGTGTGATCCTGACTCAGAGCTGAAGCGAGGATTACATGCAATGGAGTAGATGAGGAAAATGGAAGTTGCCATGAGAAATGGGAGCTATGGAAGGTTTGAATAAAGTTTGACATAAAAGAGGGGAAAGCAAACTTCGACGTTGGTGCCACAGAGATTTTACAACGTGTTATACATTCATCATGAAACTGTGAGCATTTTTCACAGGCTTTGACCTAAAGATATGCAGGTACTGCTGAGATTTGAACTCAGGATCTCCTGTTTACAAGACAGGCGCTTTAACCATCTAAGCCACAGCACCAAGCTGCAAGCTAGTTTTGCAAGTTTCGATCAGATTTCAATTATTTTGATTAAACATCGGGATTATTGATATTTTTCATGCTGACTTTGAGAGTGCAATTTACAATATTCATCATGACTGGGCTTTTGAAGGTGTAAAGATTGCAGTTATTTCTGGAAGCTATTAATTTATAGCAGTTCTGCAGGGAAGAAGTAAACAAACAGGAAATATTTTGCGACTTGGGAAGTGATGAAACATGGCCAGAAAACTATAGTGATATCATGCAGGACAAGACCAGCAGAGAGTTTTTACATTTGCTGAAAATCTCGCAAAAATTCTTGAAAATTCTTGACGGCTGTTGCAATTTGGCAAACATGAGGTTGTCACGCTTCTTCCACTTTCCATAAAGCATCCTGCATTCTTTAGTCTTTTAACCTCCTGGTCATTGGGAAGCAAACGCCTTGAGCCAAAATCAAAGCCCTGATAAGGACTTCAACTCTGGATCCTCAGATTAAAAGTCTGATGCTCGACCGTCTAAGCTACCAGGAAACGTTCAGAAAATGTTCTCATAGCTCACCTCAAAGTATCATATTGTATCTTTAGAATTTCCTTCATTGGTAAGTCAGCCTCTCCAGCTGATTTCCCTCGCAAGCAGAGCAGCAGCCTCCCTTTTGCTTCCGTTCTCAAATTCTTCAGCTTGTACTCGCTTTTTACCAGTGACCTGTGATGTGACAACTGTTATTACCCAGGGAGCTGCACAGGGACATCAAGACATTGAAGATTACGTTTCGTTTGGTGAGATATGTGGGAAGCTGCAGAGACACAGATTGTATTTTTAGAGAGGGAATAAAGGGTGTCATCTGGTGTTTGTTGTGGCAGAGTGTGAGCGCAATTAAGGTCATCTAGTAAATTAGCAAATGATGCAAATCGCAAAGTTTCTGGGTGTAATTTGGATCTGTGAGCAGCACATCTTCATGGAAAACGCCCCAGCATTTATCCCGCCCGACTTGTTCTTGCTAACATGCAGCAACATAAACAGTTCACTACAAAAGCAAATTACTGTGGATGTGAAATATGAAAACAAAAGAGGAAATGATGGAAAATCTCAGTGGGTCTGGCAGCATCTGTGAAGAGAGAACCGAGCTAACATTTCGAGGCTGGTTCACTCTTCATCAGAGTAAATCATTTAATCTTTAATTGTTGCTCACAGATATCGCTGACAAACAGACAAAATGTTCTGTCTGGATTTGCTGAGGTAAATCCAGTCGTGCATTCAAAGGAAAATACTGCGGATGCTGCGAATCTGTGTGAAAAGCTATAAAGGATTCGATGAAAGCTGAGAAAACCAGAGGAAATCAGAGGAAATCAGACACAGGGTTGATGTTTGAAATCCGTGTGATCCTGACTCAGAGCTGAAGCGAGGATTACATGCAATGGAGTAGATGAGGAAAATGGAAGTTGCCATGAGAAATGGGAGCTATGGAAGGTTTGAATAAAGTTTGACATAAAAGAGGGTAAAGCAAACTTCGACATGGGTGCCACAGAGATTTTGCACTGTGTTGTGCATTCACCATGAAATTGTGAGCATTTTTCACAGGCTTTGACCTAAAGATATGCAGGCACTGCTGAGATTTGAACTCAGGATCTCCTGTTTACTAGACAGGCACTTTAACCATCTAAGCCACAGCACCAAGCTGCAAACTAGTTTTGCAAGTTTCGAACAGATTTCAATTGTTTTGATAAACATCGGGATTATTGATTTTTTTCATGCTGACTTTGAGAGTGCAATTTACAATATTCATCATGACTGGGCTTTTGAAGGTGTAAAGATTGCAGTTATTTCTGGAAGCTATTAATTTATAGCAGTTCTGCAGGGAAGAAGTAAACAAACAGGAAATATTTTGCGACTTGGGAAGTGATGAAACATGGCCAGAAAACTATAATGATATCATGCAGGACAAGACCAGCAGAGAGTTTTTACATTTGCTGAAAATCTCGCAAAAATTCTTGAAAATTCTTGACGGCTGTTGCAATTTGGCAAACATGAGGTTGTCACGCTTCTTCCACTTTCCATGAAGCATCCTGCATTCTTTAGTCTTTTAACCTCCTGGTCATTGGGAAACAAACGCCTTGAGCCAAAATCAAAGCCCTGATAAGGACTTCAACTCTGGTCCCTCAGATTAAAAGTCTGATGCTCGACCGTCTAAGCTACCAGGAAACGTTCAGAAAATGTTCTCATAGCTCACCTCAAAGTATCATATTGTATCTTTCGATATTCCTTCATTGGTAAGTCAGCCTCTCCAGCTGATTTCCCTCGCAAGCAGAGCAGCAGCCTCCCTTTGGCTTCCGTTCTCAAATTCTTCAGCTTGTACTCGCTTTTTACCAGTGACCTGTGATGTGACAACTGTTATTACCCAGGGATCTGCACAGGGACATCAAGACATTGAAGATTACGTTTCGTTTGGTGAGATATGTGGGAAGCTGCAGAGACACAGATTGTATTTTTAGAGAGGGAATAAAGGGTGTCATCTGGTGTTTGTTGTGGCAGAGTGTGAGCGCAATTACGGTCATCTAGTAAATTAGCAAATGATGCAAATCGCAAAGTTTCAGGGTGTAATTTGGATCTGTGAGCAGCACATCTTCATGGAAAACGCCCCAGCATTTATCCCGCCCGACTTGTTCTTGCTAACATGCAGCAACATAAACAGTTCACTACAAAAGCAAATTACTGTGGATGTGAAATATGAAAACAAAAGAGGAAATGATGGAAAATCTCAGTGGGTCTGGCAGCATCTGTGAAGAGAGAACCGAGCTAACATTTCGAGGCTGGTTCACTCTTGATCAGAGTAAATCATTTAATCTTTAATTGTTGCTCACAGATATCGCTGACAAACAGACAAAATGTTCTGTCTGGATTTGCTGAGGTAAATCCAGTCGTGCATTCAAAGGAAAATACTGCGGATGCTGCGAATCTGTGTGAAAAGCTAAAAGGATTCGATGAAAGCTGAGAAAACCAGAGGAAATCAGAGGAAATCAGACACAGGGTTGATGTTTGAAATCCGTGTGATCCTGACTCAGAGCTGAAGCGAGGATTACATGCAATGGAGTAGATGAGGAAAATGGAAGTTGCCATGAGAAATGGGAGCTATGGAAGGTTTGAATAAAGTTTGACATAAAAGAGGGTAAAGCAAACTTCGACATGGGTGCCACAAAGATTTTGCAACGTGTTGTGCATTCACCATGAAATTGTGAGCATTTTTCACAGGCTTTGACCTAAAGATATGCAGGCACTGCTGAGATTTGAACTCAGGATCTCCTGTTTACAAGACAGGCGCTTTAACCATCTAAGCCACAGCACCAAGCTGCAAACTAGTTTTGCAAGTTTCGAACAGATTTCAATTATTTTGATAAACATCGGGATTATTGATTTTTTCATGCTGACTTTGAGAGTGCAATTTACAATATTCATCATGACTGGGCTTTTGAAGGTGTAAAGATTGCAGTTATTTCTGGAAGCTATTAATTTATAGCAGTTCTGCAGGGAAGAAGTAAACAAACAGGAAATATTTTGCGACTTGGGAAGTGATGAAACATGGCCAGAAAACTATAGTGATATCATGCAGGACAAGACCAGCAGAGAGTTTTTACATTTGCTGAAAATCTCGCAAAAATTCTTGAAAATTCTTGACGGCTGTTGCAATTTGGCAAACGTGAGGTTGTCACGCTTCTTCCACGTTCCATCAAGCATCCTGCATTCTTTAGTCTTTTAACCTCCTGGTCATTGGGAAGCAAACGCCTTGAGCCAAAATCAAAGCCCTGATAAGGACTTCAACTCTGGTCCCTCAGATTAAAAGTCTGATGCTCGACCGTCTAAGCTACCAGGAAACGTTCAGAAAATGTTCTCATAGCTCACCTCAAAGTATCATATTGTATCTTTAGAATTTCCTTCATTGGTAAGTCAGCCTCTCCAGCTGATTTCCCTCGCAAGCAGAGCAGCAGCCTCCCTTTGGCTTCCGTTCTCAAATTCTTCAGCTTGTACTCGCTTCTTACCAGTGACCTGTGATGTGACAACTGTTATTACCCAGGGATCTGCACAGGGACATCAAGACATTGAAGATTACTTTTCGTTTGGCGAGATATGAGGGAAGCTGCAGAGACACAGATTGTATTTTTAGAGAGGGAATAAAGGGTGTCATCTGGTGTTTGTTGTGGCAGAGTGTGAGCGCAATTAAGGTCATCTAGTAAATTAGCAAATGATGCAAATCGCAAAGTTTCTGGGTGTAATTTGGATCTGTGAGCAGCACATCTTCATGGAAAACGCCCCAGCATTTATCCCGCCCGACTTGTTCTTGCTAACATGCAGCAACATAAACAGTTCACTACAAAAGCAAATTACTGTGGATGTGAAATATGAAAACAAAAGAGGAAATGATGGAAAATCGCAGTGGGTCTGGCAGCATCTGTGAAGAGAGAACCGAGCTAACATTTCAAGGCTGGTTCACTCTTCATCAGAGCAAATCATTTAATCTTTAATTGTTGCTCACAGATATCGCTGACAACCAGACAAAATGTTCTGTCTGGATTTGCTGAGGGAAATCCAGTCGTGCATTCAAAGGAAAATACTGCGGATGCTGCGAATCTGTGTGAAAAGCTATAAAGGATTCGATGAAAGCTGAGAAAACCAGAGGAAATCAGAGGAAATCAGACACAGGGTTGATGTTTGAAATCCGTGTGATCCTGACTGAGAGCTGAAGCGAGGATTACATGCAATGGAGTAGATGAGGAAAATGGAAGTTGCCATGAGAAATGGGAGCTATGGAAGGTTTGAATAACGTTTGACATAAAAGAGGGTAAAGCAAACTTCGACATGGGTGCCACAGAGATTTTGCAACGTGTTGTGCATTCACCATGAAATTGTAAGCATTTTTCACAGGCTTTGACCTAAAGATATGCAGGCACTGCTGAGATTTGAACTCAGGATCTCCTGTTTACAAGACAGGAACTTTAACCATCTAAGCCACAGCACCAAGCTGCAAACTAGTTTTGCAAGTTTCAAACAGATTTCAATTATTTTGATTAAACATCGGGATTATTGATTTTTTTCATGCTGACTTTGAGAGTGCAATTTACAATATTCATCATGACTGGGCTTTTGAAGGTGTAAAGATTGCAGTTATTTCTGGAAGCTATTAATTTATAGCAGTTCTGCAGGGAAGAAGTAAACAAACAGGAAATATTTTGCGACTTGGGAAGTGATGAAACATGGCCAGAAAACTATAGTGATATCATGCAGGACAAGACCAGCAGAGAGTTTTTACATTTGCAGAAAATCTCGCAAAAATTCTTGAAAATTCTTGACGGCTGTTGCAATTTGGCAAACATGAGGTTGTCACGCTTCTTCCACTTTCCATAAAGCATCCTGCATTCTTTAGTCTTTTAACCTCCTGGTCATTGGGAAGCAAACGCCTTGAGCAAAAATCAAAGCCCTGATAAGGACTTCAACTCTGGTCCCTCAGATTAAAAGTCTGATGCTCGACCGTCTAAGCTACCAGGAAACGTTCAGAAAATGTTCTCATAGCTCACCTCAAAGTATCATATTGTATCTTTAGAATTTCCTTCATTGGTAAGTCAGCCTCTCCAGCTGATTTCCCTCGCAAGCAGAGCAGCAGCCTCCCTTTGGCTTCCGTTCTCAAATTCTTCAGCTTGTACTCGCTTCTTACCAGTGAGCTGTGATGTGACAACTGTTATTACCCAGGGATCTGCACAGGGACATCAAGACATTGAAGATTACGTTTCGTTTGGTGAGATATGTGGGAAGCTGCAGAGACACAGATTGTATTTTTAGAGAGGGAATAAAGGGTGTCATCTGGTGTTTGTTGTGGCAGAGTGTGAGCGCAATTAAGGTCATCTAGTAAATTAGCAAATGATGCAAATCGCAAAGTTTCTGGGTGTAATTTGGATCTGTGAGCAGCACATCTTCATGGAAAACGCCACAGCATTTATCCCGCCCGACTTGTTCTTGCTAACATGCAGCAACATAAACAGTTCACTACAAAAGCAAATTACTGTGGATGTGAAATATGAAAACAAAAGAGGAAATGATGGAAAATCTCAGTGGGTCTGGCAGCATCTGTGAAGAGAGAACCGAGCTAACATTTCGAGGCTGGTTCACTTCTCATCAGAGTAAATCATTTAATCTTTAATTGTTGCTCACAGATATCGCTGACAAACAGACAAAATGTTCTGTCTGGATTTGCTGAGGTAAATCCAGTCGTGCATTCAAAGGAAAATACTGCGGATGCTGCGAATCTGTGTGAAAAGCTATAAAGGATTCGATGAAAGCTGAGAAAACCAGAGGAAATCAGAGGAAATCAGACACAGGGTTGATGTTTGAAATCCGTGTGATCCTGACTCAGAGCTGAAGCGAGGATTACATGCAATGGAGTAGATGAGGAAAATGGAAGTTGCCATGAGAAATGGGAGCTATGGAAGGTTTGAATAAAGTTTGACATAAAAGAGGGTACAGCAAACTTCGACATGGGTGCCACAGAGATTTTGCAACGTGTTGTGCATTCACCATGAAATTGTGAGCATTTTTCACAGGCTTTGACCTAAAGATATAGCAGGCACTGCTGAGATTTGAACTCAGGATCTCCTGTTTACAAGACAGGCGCTTTAACCATCTAAGCCACAGCACCAAGCTGCAAACTAGTTTTGCAAGTTTCGAACAGATTTCAATTATTTTGATAAAACATCGGGATTATTGATTTTTCTCATGCTGACTTTGAGAGTGCAATTTACAATATTCATCATGACTGGGCTTTTGAAGGTGTAAAGATTGCAGTTATTTCTGGAAGCTATTAATTTATAGCAGTTCTGCAGGGAAGAAGTAAATAAACAGGAAATATTTTGCGACTTGGGAAGTGATGAAACATGGCCAGAAAACTATAGTGATATCATGCAGGACAAGACCAGCAGAGAGTTTTTACATTTGCTGAATATCTCGCAACAATTCTTGAAAATTCTTGACGGCTGTTGCAATTTGGCAAACATGAGGTTGTCACGCTTCTTCCACTTTCCATGAAGCATCCTGCATTCTTTCGTCTTTTAACCTCCTGGTCATTGGGAAGCAAACGCCTTGAGCCAAAATCAAAGCCCTGATAAGGACTTCAAATCTGGTCCCTCAGATTAAAAGTCTGATGCTCGACCGTCTAAGCTACCAGGAAACGTTCAGAAAATGTTCTCATAGCTCACCTCAAAGTATCATATTGTATCTTTAGAATTTCCTTCATTGGTAAGTCAGCCTCTCCAGCTGATTTCCCTCGCAAGCAGAGCAGCACCCTCCCTTTGGCTTCCGTTCTCAAATTCTTCAGCTTGTACTCGCTTCTTACCAGTGACCTGTGATGTGACAACTGTTATTACCCAGGGATCTGCACAGGGACATCAAGACATTGAAGATTACGTTTCGTTTGGTGAGATATGTGGGAAGCTGCAGAGACACAGATTGTATTTTTAGAGAGGGAATAAAGGGTGTCACCTGGTGTTTGTTGTGGCAGAGTGTGAGCGCAATTAAGGTCATCTAGTAAATTAGCAAATGATGCAAATCGCAAAGTTTCTGGGTGTAATTTGGATCTGTGAGCAGCACATCTTCATGGAAAACGCCCCAGCATTTATCCCGCCCGACTTGTTCTTGCTAACATGCAGCAACATAAACAGTTCACTACAAAAGCAAATTACTGTGGATGTGAAATATGAAAACAAAAGAGGAAATGATGGAAAATCTCAGTGGGTCTGGCAGCATCTGTGAAGAGAGAACCGAGCTAACATTTCGAGGCTGGTTCACTCTTCATCAGAGTAAATCATTTAATCTTTAATTGTTGCTCACAGATATCGCTGACAAACAGACAAAATGTTCTGTCTGGATTTGCTGAGGTAAATCCAGTCGTGCATTCAAAGGAAAATACTGCGGATGCTGCGAATCTGTGTGAAAAGCTATAAAGGATTCGATGAAAGCTGAGAAAATCAGAGGAAATGTGTGGAGCCAGACACAGGGTTGATGTTTGAAATCCGTGTGATCCTGACTCAGAGCTGAAGCGAGGATTACATGCAATGGAGTAGATGAGGAAAATGGAAGTTGCCATGAGAAATGGGAGCTATGGAAGGTTTGAATAAAGTTTGACATAAAAGAGGGTAAAGCAAACTTCGACATGGGTGCCACAGAGATTTTGCAACGTGTTGTGCATTCACCATGAAATTGTGAGCATTTTTCACAGGCTTTGACCTAAAGATATGCAGGCACTGCTGAGATTTGAACTCAGGATCTCCTGTTTACAAGACAGGCACTTTAACCATCTAAGCCACAGCACCAAGCTGCAAACTAGTTTTGCAAGTTTCGAACAGATTTCAATTATTTTGATAAAACATCGGGATTATTGACTTTTTCATGCTGACTTTGAGAGTGCAATTTACAATATTCATCATGACTGGGCTTTTGAAGGTGTAAAGATTGCAGTTATTTCTGGAAGCTATTAATTTATAGCAGTTCTGCAGGGAAGAAGTAAACAAACAGGAAATATTTTGCGACTTGGGAAGTGATGAAACATGGCCAGAAAACTATAGTGGTATCATGCAGGACAAGACCAGCAGAGAGTTTTTACATTTGCTGAAAATCTCGCAAAAATTCTTGAAAATTCTTGACGGCTGTTGCAATTTGGCAAACATGAGGTTGTCACGCTTCTTCCACTTTCCATAAGCATCCTGCATTCTTTAGTCTTTTAACCTCCTGGTCATTGGGAAGCAAACGCCTTGAGCCAAAATCAAAGCCCTGATAAGGACTTCAAATCTGGTCCCTCAGATTAAAAGTCTGATGCTCGACCGTCTAAGCTACCAGGAAACGTTCAGAAAATGTTCTCATAGCTCACCTCAAAGTATCATATTGTATCTTTAGAATTTCCTTCATTGGTAAGTCAGCCTCTCCAGCTGATTTCCCTCGCAAGCAGAGCAGCAGCCTCCCTTTGGCTTCCGTTCTCCAATTCTTCAGCTTGTACTCGCTTTTTACCAGTAACCTGTGATGTGACAACTGTTATTACCCAGGGACCTACACAGGGACATCAAGACATTGAAGGTTACGTTTGATTTGGTGAGATATGTGGGAAGCTGCAGGGACACAGATTGTATTTTTAGAGAGGGAATAAAGGGAGTCATCTGGTGTTTGTTGTGGCAGAGTGTGAGTGAAATTAAGGTCATCTAGTAAAGTAGCAAATGATGCAAATCGCAAAGTTTCAGGGTGTAATTTGGATCTGTGAGCAGCACATCTTCATGGAAAACGCCACAGCATTTATCCTGCACGACTTGTTCTTGCTAACATGCAGCAACATAAACAGTTCACTACAAAAGCAAATTACTGTTGATGTGAAATATGAAAACAAAAGAGGAAATGATGGAAAATCTCAGTGGGTCTGGCAGCATCTGTGAAGAGAGAACCGAGCTAACATTTCGAGGCTGGTTCACTCTTCATCAGAGTAAATCATTTAATCTTTAATTGTTGCTCACAGATATCGCTGACAAACAGACAAAATGTTCTGTCTGGATTTGCTGAGGTAAATCCAGTCGTGCATTCAAAGGAAAATACTGCGGATGCTGCGAATCTGTGTGAAAAGCTATAAAGGATTCGATGAAAGTTGAGAAAACAAGGGGAAATCAGACACAGGGTTGATGTTTGAAATCCGTGTGATCCTGACTCAGAGCTGAAGCGAGGATTACATGCAATGGAGTAGATGAGGAAAATGGAAGTTGCCATGAGAAATGGGAGCTGTGGAAGGTTTGAATAAAGTTTGACATAAAAGAGGGTTTAGCAAACTTCGACATGGGTGCCACAGAGATTTTGCACCGTGTTGTGCATTCACCATGAAATTGTGAGCATTTTTCACAGGCTTTGACCTAAAGATATGCAGGCACTGCTGAGATTTGAACTCAGGATCTCCTGTTTACAAGACAGGCGCTTTAACCATCTAAGCCACAGCACCAACCTGCAAACTAGTTTTGCAAGTTTCGCACAGATTTCAATTATTGTGATAAAACATCGGTATTATTGACTTTTTCATGCTGACTTTGAGAGTGCAATTTACAATATTCATCATGACAGGGCTTTTAAAAGTGTAAAGATTGCAGTTATTTCTGGAAGCTCTTAATTTATAGCAGTTCTGCAGGGA